>NW_026843709.1:13239696-13542727 GCF_030254825.1 Meriones unguiculatus
GAGAGAGGGTTAGGGACCAGAGTTTGGAGAGCAGAGTGGGAGGAGAGATCTTGGAACAGCTTAGAGAGAATGAACCAGAACTAATATTTCACAAAAGCAAGTGTAATGGGTAAAATCTAAATGTTAGGAAACTATGAGGGCTTGGAGGTTTAGGGGGAAGTAACTATCAGCCAGAATTGTGTTCTACGTTAACTAAATAAATCCAGAATCTGTGTGGTGATTGTGTTATACAGCTCTATTATAGGATTAACAGCATCTTTACCAGAAGATATATCAAATGTAAATATTAATATAGATATGCAACAGAGATGTCATACCATTGTGATGAACTAATAGCTTTGTTATGTCATAAAATATTGTTATATAATAGTAGCATTGGGAAGTTATAATAACATTTGATGTCATAATACCATTGGAATGTGATTCCACTTTGATGTCATCATAGCATTGTGATGTCATAATACCACTGTGATGTCATAATATCATTTTAAGTCAGAATACCATGGTGAAGTTCTAATTCCATAATGATGTTATACCATTGTGATGTCATAAAAGCATTGAGGTGACATACCATTATGATACCATTGCAGCATTTTGATGTCATAATACCACTGTGATGTTATAACACCATTGTGATATCAAAAGAGCAATGTAGTCTAATACCACCATTTTGATATGATAATATGCATGTGATGTCAGGATGGCCTTGTGATGTCATAATTGCATCATTAGGTTATATTATTATTGTGATGTTATAATTCCATTGTGATATCATACCATATGATGTCCTAATAGCATTGTGAAGTCATAAAACTGAGATGTCATGAAACCACTGAGATTTCATAAAAAAATTGTGATGTCATACTACAATTGTGATATCATTATATAATTGATATGTCATAAAAGTAATGTGATATCATATCATATATTGTCATGATACCATTGATACATCATACCATTGTAATGTCATGATAACATTGAGATGTTATAATAGTATTGTGATGTCATAATATCTTTGGGATGTCATAATACATTGGGATGTCATACCTTTGTGATGACATAATACCATTGTGATGCACTTTAGCATTGTGATATCATAATACCATTGTGATGTCATATCATTGTGTTGCCATAATAGCTTTGATATGTCACATAATTGTGATATCATAATAACACTGTCTTGTCATAATAGCATTGGCATGTTATATCATGGTGATGTCATAATAGCATTTTTAATGTCTTTTATTTTTTATTATCATTTACATTTTATTAACTCTGTGTCTATAGAACTTAGAGAAATGATCAACAATCACAACAAAGGTAACCCTCACCAACAGAATACAAGAGATGGAAGAGAGAATCTCTGGTGCTGAAAATTCACTCACAGAAATTTGATACTTCTCTTAAAGAAAAAGTAAAATCAGAAAAGTCCCAAACACAAAATATCCAAGAAATCAAGGATGCCATGAAAAGACGAAACCTAAGAATAATAGAAATCAATGAAAAAAGACTCCAGACTCCAAGGTCTAGAAAACATTTTCAAGAAAATCATAGAAGAAAATTTTCCCAACTTAAAGATATGTCCATAACTATACAAGGGGCCTACAGAACACCAAATAGACTAGACCAAAAAAGAAATATATCATGTCACATTATAGTCAAAAACTAAATCTACAAAAGAAAAGATATTAAAGGCAGAAAGGGAAAAATGCCAAGTAACATACGGAGGTAGACCTATCAGAATCACACCAAACATCTCATCACAAACTGTGAAAGCCGTAAGGGCCTGGGCAGGAGTTATGGAGACTCTAAGAGACCTCACATGCCAACACAGACTACTATACCCTGCAAAGCTTTCAATCAGCATAGATGGAGAATAATAGCATTTTTATATCATAATGTTATTATGAGGTCATTATAGCATTGTGATGTCATAATACCATTGTGAAGTCATAATTGCACTGTGATGTCATCTACAACATACCTTTGTGAAGCCATTATACTATTGTGATATCGTAACACCTTGCAATGTCATATCATTGTGAAGATATAATAGCATTGTGATATCATACTATCATGGTTATATCTTAATACGCTTGAGGTGTCATAATACCATTGTGATGGCATAAGCACATTGTGATATCATAATATTGTGATGTCGTAATACCATTTTGATATCATGATAGCACTGTAATGTCATCACAGCTTTGTGATGAAATAATAGTAATGGGATGTCATCATAGAATTGAGATGTAATAAAACGATTGTAAAGTCAGAATACCATTATGAAGTCATAAAATAATTGTGATGTCATAATTTAATTGGGATGTAAAAATACCATTGAGATGTCATACCACTGAGATACTGTCATAATACCATTGGAATGTCATAATTGCATGTGAAGACATGATACCATAGCGATAGCATAAAACATTGTGATGTCATAATACCATTGTGAGGTCATAAAAGCATTGTGATGATAAAATAACATTGTGATGTCATTATGCCATTGTGATGTCCTAATTCCATTGTGAAATTATGCCATATGATATCATCATTGCATTGTGAGGTCATCATAACATTGTAATGACATAAAAGCATTGTGATGTCATAATAGCATTGGCATGCCATGATGAATATTGATGGAATAATACCTCTTTGAGGTAATAGCATTGTGCTTTCAAAATATCAAAATTCTATTGGGATGTCCTACCACAATCATGTTGAAATAGAATTGTGATGTCATAATAATATTTTGAAGTGATCATGACTTTTGATATTATAGTAGCATTGTGATGTCACAGTAGCTTTGTGAAGTCATACCACCACTGTGATAGAATAATAGCATTTTGTCTTCATCATAGTATTGTGATGTCATAATAGCATTGGGATGTCAAAATATCGTTGTGATGTCCTAATGCATTGTGATATCATATCATTGTGAAGTCATAATAGCATTTAAATGTCATACCATTGTGATGTTAAAATAGCTTTTTGATATCATAATAGCATTGTGATGTCATAACAGCATTTTTAGGTCAGAATACCATTGTGATGTTATATCATTTGATAACATAATAGCATTTAGATGCCATACAATTGTGTTGTCATGATACCATTTTAAGGACATAATAGCATTGTGATGTCATTATACCATTGAGATGTCCTAATATCAGTGTAGATTCATACAGTTGTGAAGTCATAATAGCATTTTAATCGCAAAGTTCCATTGTGAGGTCATTAAAACAATCATGTCATAATAGCATTGTTATGTCATCATAACTTTGTGATGACAAAATAGTATTATGATATCAAATTTCATTTTGATGTCACAACAAAATCATCTCTTAATAGCATTGTGATGTTTTAATAGCTTTGTGATATAATACCATTGTGAAGTCATAATACTATTGTGATATCATAATAGCAATGGGAGGCCATGATGTATTTTGATATCATGATGCCTTTGTGATATCATAATAACATTTTGATGTCATTATACATAGTGATGTCCTAATATCATTGTGAAGTCATACCGTTGTGAAGGCATAATAGCATTTTTATATAAAAAATGCATGTGATGGCATACTCTAATCATGTCCTAATACCATTATGAAGTCATAATACAATTTTTTAATCATAATAGCATTATGATGTGATAAAACAATTGTGATATCTTATATAATTGAGATGTCATAAAAGTATTTTGATATCATAATTGCATTTTGAGGTCATTATGAAATTGTGATGTCAAAATTCCACTATATTGTCATAATGAAAAAGTGAAATAATAAGAAAATTGTGATGTCATAATACCATTTGACTATCCTAACACCATTGTTATGTCATATTACCATAGTGATGTCACAATAGCATTGAGATGTCATGACACAATTTTGATGACATGAAATATTTGAGGTGTCATAATAAACTGTGATGTCATAATATAATTGTGATGTCATAGTATCAATGTGATGTCATAATAGTATTGTGATGTCATATCATTAAGTCATAATAGCATTGTGAATTAATAATACAATTGTGATGTCATAAAATCATTTTTCAATGTCATATGAGCATTGTGATGTAATAATATCAATGTGATGTCATAATAGCATTGTAATGTCATAATAGAATGTTGATGTCATGATATCCATGTGATGTCATATTAGCATATTGAGGTCATAACCCCATTGTGATGTCACAATAGCATTGTGATGTTATCATAGCACTGTAATGTTGCCATACCATTATTGGTATAATGTTCTTTTGAAATTTACATACCTTACCCTTGTTCATTCAAATGCTTAATTTTACCCCTCACTCTCTCTTTTCAATCCAGATATTGCATTGTGATATGTATTCTAAGCATCTTGTCTTAACTTTGAGTAAACAGGCCACAATAAAGCAATTAGCACAATTTTGAGCAATTAGAGAAGCCAGAGGGCAGGAAATGAGTGGGAAGGGAGAGGGAGCAGAGGTTGGAGAGCAGAGTGGGAGGAGAAATCTTGGAACAGTGTGGAGAAAATGAACCAGACCTAAGACTTCACAAAAAGCAAGGATAATGGGTAAAATCTAAATGTTAGGAAACTATGAGGACTATGAAGGTATAGGAGGTAGTAACTATTGAGCAGCACTGGGTTCTAAGTTAACTAATTAAACCCAGTCTGTCTGGTGAATTGGTTATACAGCTAATAGCAAGCATTAATAAAAGATAAACCATTAGTAAATTTTAATCATCCCCTACTACATACCATTGTGAAGCCATTATAACATTGTGATGTCTTTACACCAATGTGATGTCATATCATTGTGAAGATATAACACCATTGTGATGTCATAATAGTATTGTGATATCAAAATTCCATTGTGCTGTCATATCAATGTGATATCATAATAGACTATTGATTTGAGGTCATAACCCCATTATGATGTCATAATATCATTGTGATGTCAAAAATCATTGTGATATCAAAATTCCATTCTACTGTCATACCAGGTAATTTAATTAATGAACTTTTGAAAGAAATATGTGACAATATTCCTAGACTAAGTGTCTTGGACACAGGAACTGTCATCTCTGGGTTGTGTGCTTTCAGCTGTGAGGAATGTAGGGCTGCTCAGACTTTCTCTCAAATAAGTTGTGTCCTACTCAGTATTCAGTGAGGAACCCTTCTGGTTCTGAGGTTTACTCTTATACCTTGGCCTTCAGGATAGAGTGATGAATCCCTGCTATATGCGTAGGATGTAAGAGCAGCTTTGTTTCCTTCAGTGGTGCTCCAGATAAACACTGTAAACATAGTGTTTGTGCCAGGACTGCTTGTTGAGCAGGATCTTTTCTCCATTTTCACAGTCATTGCATAAGTTGTCAGCATATTATTCATACTGATTATGTGTGAATTTCATATAAATTACATTACACTACTTTTCCATTGATCCCACATTCAAATTCCTACACATGAGTCACAGTAAATTTTTATTCTTTAAAACACATCAATTGGAGTATGTGTTGTTCATCTACTCATTGGCACGTGATCAGCTTCTCAGTGCCAAGTCCCTTAAAGAAAACTGTGTTCATCCTTGCCAAACCCTGGCACCACCAAGAAGAAGAAGCCACCAGTCATAAAGAGTTTTATGTTTCATCGCTTTGATCACAGTTTTTCTTCTGTACTTATTATGATTTGTTCACTTTGTATCCCCTCTGCTGCCCCATCTTCTCCTTCCAGTCCCACCCAGGGACCTTCTTCTACACCTATGCTTTTCTCTAATTGCCCAGGTAGGGGTGGTCCTCCTCCCTCTTCTATTTGACCCTAGATCATCAGGCCTCATCAAGGCTGGCTTCATCATCATCTTCCGTGGCCTGATTCTCAGGGTACTGTTTTCCTTGTGTCCTCAATTACCTCTATTTATGACACCCTATATGCCTCCTTTCCTGCAAGCTTCCCAGAGCTCTGAGGGGAGAGAGAGCATAATAGAGAAATCCCAGTTCAAGCTGGGTGTTTTAATGTCTCTCTTCATTATATGGGACTGTGGGTCTCTGTATTTAATCTCATTTGATTCAGAAAGAAGCATCTCTGTGGATCCAAGGACATGCCACTGCTCTAATAGTTGAAAGCAGACAGCAGCACATTTTAATAACAACAGTTGGGTTTGCTTGAAATTTTCTGTAGGATGCTCTGGCCCAACAACTCAATTAACTGCCACCCAATCCCCATAGTGGAACATTGGTATGGTCACAATAGATGGCCTATTGGAATTTTATCCACTACTATTAGGAGACCTCCTAGTAAATAAATACATACCACATTTGTCTTTGTGTATTTTAGTTATTTCACCCAGAATGTTTTTTTCTGGTTCCATCCATTTGCCTGAAAATATTGTGATGTTATTTTCTTAGCTGAATAATTCTCCATTATGGAAATATTCCACATTTTCCAAAGGAGATTGTCAGGCCTGTGATTTAGTCCTTGTAAGTTGCTGGAACTTTTATCATTTTAACAACAAAATTATTTATAGAACTTGAAAGAAAAATTCTCAACTGCAAATGGAATAACAAGAAACCCAGAATTGTTAAAAATACATATATACGCAATAAAAGATCGTCTGGAGCTATTTCCATCCTTGATCAAGGTGTACTATAGAGCAACAATAATAATAACTTCATGGTACTGGTATAGAAACAGAGGGGTGGATCAATGGAACCAAACAGAAGATCCAGAAATATACCCCCACAATTATGGACACCGGAGGTTTGACACAATGCCAAAACCATTAAATGGAAAAAAGACAGCATCTTCAGACATGGTGCTGGTCTAAGTGGATGTCTACATGTAGAAAAATGCAAATAGATCCATACTTACCATCCTGCACAAACCTAAAATCCAAGTGGATCAAAGACCTCAACATAAAACCAGACGTACTAAATTAGTTAGAAGAAAAAGAGAGGAAGACCCTAGAACTCATTGGTACAGGACACAATTTGCTGAACAGAACACTAATAGCACAGGCTCTGAGAGCCAGTATGAATAAATGGGAAACTGAAAAGCATTATGAAACTGAAAAGCTTCTGTAAAGCAAAAGACACCATCATCAACACAAAACAAATGCGACAGATTGGAAAGTACCTTGAACAAGCCACTCTGTCATAGAGGGCTAATATCCAGTATATATAAAGAACTAAAGAATCTACAAAGTAAGAAAGCAAGTAATCCAATTAAAAACTGGGAACAGAGCTTAACAGAGAATTCTCCATAGAGGAATATCAAATGGCAGAGAAATACTTAAAGAAATGCTCAACGTCATTAGCCATTATGGAAATAGAAATCAAAACAACCCTGAGATTTCAACTTACACCCAAAAGAATGGCCAATATCAAAACCTCAACTGACAACATATGCTGTAGAGGTTGTGAAGAAAGGGGAACCCTCCTCCACTGGTGGTGGGAATGTGAACTTGTACAACCACTCTGGAAATCAATCTGGCTTTTACTCAGACATTTAGGAAGAGTACTTCTTCAATATCCATCTATACCACTCCTAGGCATATATCCAAAAGATGCTCAAGTACACAATAAGGACATTTCCACAACCATGTTTGTAGCAGTTCTATTTGTAATAGCCTAAAGATGGAAACAACCCAGATACCCCTCAATTGATGAATGAATACAGGATTGTGGTACATCTACACAATGGAATATTACTCAGCAATGAAAAATAGGGAAATCATGAAATTTGCAGGCAATGATGGGAACTGGAAAGGATCATCCAGAGTGAGCTCTCTCAGAAGCAGAAAAACACACACAGTATATAGTCACTCATATAGACATATAATATAGGGTACACTTACTAAAATCTCTACACCTAAAAAAAACTAATCAAGAGGGAGGACCCTGACTAAAATTCTCAATCCCTGTCCCAAAAGGCAAAAAGGATGGCCATCAGAAGAAATAGAAATCAGGGATCAAGTTAGGAACCCACCATAGAAGGCCTCTGAAAGGCACTGCCCTGCATAGTATCAAAGCAGATGCTGAGACTTATACCTAACTGTGGGCAATGTGCATGGAATCTTGCGTAAGAAGTGGTAAATAGTAAGATATGGAAAGAACAGGAACTCCACAATGAGAGCAACAGAAACAGAAAATTTTAACACAGTGGTTTTTCCAGAGACTCATACTCCAACTAAATACCATGCAAAGAGATTACCAATGACCCCTGCACAGATGTTGCTCATGGAAGTTCAGTGTCCAAGTGGGTTCCATAGTAATGTAAAGAGGGACTGCTTCTGCCATGATCTGCTTGGCCTGCTCTTTGATTATCTTCCCCTGGGGGGGGGAGCAGCCTTACAAGGCTACAGAAGAAAACAATTCAGCCACTCTTGATGAATTCTGATAAAATAAATTCAGAAGGAAGGAGAGAAATAACCCCACTATTAGTGAACTTGGGAAGGGGCAACTGTGGATAAGGGGAATGGAAGGTAGGATTGGGAGGGAACAGGTGGTTATGGGAGATACAAAGTAAATAAATGTAATTAATAAAATTTAAAAAATAAAAAAAAATAAAAAAGAAGAAATTCAAGAAAGCTCATTCAAGCAACTTGATGGCTCACCAAAAAACCCTAGATAAAAGAAGAAGCAGATACACCAAAAACGAGTAGACACCTGGAAATAATCAAAGTCAGGGCTTAAACCAGTCAATTAGAAACAAATAAAGCCATTGAAAAATCAATGAAACCAAGACCAATGATTCTTTGAGAAAATTAACAAGATAGACAAACCCTTAGCCAAACTAACTAAAAGTCAGAGTGACACCATCCAAGTCAACAAACTCATAAATGAAAAGGGGAACAAAATTACAGACACTGAAGAAATCCAAACAATCACTAGTACTTACTTCAAAAGTCTATATGCCACAAAATTTGAAACTCTAAAAGAAATGGACAATTTTCTTGATCTATTCTACATACCAAAGCTGAATCAAGACCAGGTAAACAAATTAAATAGTACTATATCCCCTAAGGAAATAGAAGCAGTTATCAAAATTCTTATATCCAAAATTAGACTACGACCAGATGATTTCACTGCAGAATTTTGCCAGACCTTCAAAGAAGAGCTAACTCCATTTCTCTTCAAAATATTCCACAAAATAGAAACAGAAGGAACACTACTAAACTCATTCTATGAAGCCACAGTCACCTTGGTACCTAAACCTCACAAAAACGCAAAAAAGAAAGATAATTTCAGGCCAATCTCCCTTATAAACATTGATGCAAAAATACTCAACAAAATACTTGCAAACCGAATCCAAGAACACATCAAAGATATCATCCACCAAGTAGGCTTCATCCCAAATATGGAGGGGTGGTCCAATAGATGGAAATCCATCAATGTGATCCACCATATTAACAAACTGAAAGAAAATAAAATATAAATGAAAATCTCCTTAGATACTGAAAAAGTATTTGATGAATCCAAAACTCTATTCATGTTTAAAGTATTGGCTATATCCTGGAAACAAGTCACTTATATGTACACAGTAAAGGCAATATAGAAAAAGCCTATAGCCGACATCAACCTAAACTGAAAGACATTTAAAGTGACCCTATTAAAATCAGGGAAAAGGCAAGACTCCCCACTCTCTCCTTATTTCCTCTGCATAGTTCTGTAAGTCCTTGTTAGAACAATAAGACAATTGAAGGGATCAAGGTGATACAAATTGGAAAGGAAGAAGTCAAAGTATTACTATTAACAGATGATATGTTTTTATACCTGAGTGACTACAAAAATTTTGCCAGGGAAAACCTACAGCAGATAAACATTTTCAGCAAAGTGGCAGGATACAAAATTAACTCAAAAAAATCAGTAGCCTTTTTGCATACAAAAACCAAAAGGGCTGAAAAAGAAATAAGGGAAACAACACACTTATCAAACGTCACGAAAGACATAACATATATTGGTGAAATCCTAACCAATGAAGTCAAAGTCTTGTATGTAAAAAAAAAATTCAAATCTCTGAAGAAAGAATGAGAAGAAGATATCAGAAGATGTAAAGATCTCCCATGCTCAGGGCTTGGCAGGATTAACATTTTAAAAATGGTCATCTTACCAAAAGCAATCTACAGACTCAATGCAATTCCCATCAAATAACTAACACAATATTTTACACACCTTGAAATAAAAATGATCAACTTCATATGGAAAAACAAGAAACCCAGAATTGCTAAAACAATGCTCCACAATGAAAAAATTTTTAGGAGGTACCTCCATTCCTGATCTCAAGGCGACTATAGAGTAAGAGTAATAAAAACTGCATGGTACTGGCAAAGAAACAGAATGGTGGATCAATGGAACTGAAGAGAAGACCCAGAAATAAATCCTCACACTTATGGATTTTGACAAAGATTCCAAAATCATATAATGGAAAAAAGATAGCATATTCAACAAATGGTGCTGGTCTAACTGGATGTCTACATGTAGAAAATGTAAATAGATCCATACTTATCACCCTGAACAAACATAAGTCCAAGTGGATCAAAGATATCAGCATAAAACAGACACATTAAATCAGTTAGAACAAAAATTGGTGAAGAGCCTTGAACTTTTTGGCACAGGAGACAACTTCCTGAACAAACACCACCAGCAAAAACTCTAAGAGCAACAATAATTAAATGGGAACTCATGATACTGAAATGTTTCTGTAAATCAAAGGACACTGTCATCAAAGCAAAACTAATGCCTACAGATTGGGAAAAAAAGAAAAAAAAAAAAAAACTTCTCCAAGCTTCTATGTGACAGAGAAGTGATATCCAGTATATATAAGGAACTAAAGAATTTGAAAAGCAACAAATCAGTTAATCCAAATAAAAACTGGGGATTAAAAAAAAAATAGAGATTTCTCCATGGAGTAATATTGAATGGCAGAGAAACATTTAAAGAAATGCTCCACATCATTAGCCATCAGGGAAATGCTAGTCAAAACAACCCTGAGATTTCATTTTACATCCATTGATATTGTGGATCACACTGATGAATTTCTGTATATTGAACCATCACTGCATACCTAGGATCAAGCCTACTTGGTCATAGTGAATGATATCTTTGATGTGTTCTTGTATTCGGTCAAAGACATAAAGTAGCTTAGTATGACCATAACCAAGCACGTCAAAGAATTGTATGGAAAAAAAAATTACGTCTCTGAAGAAAATATTAGAAAAAGATATCAGGAGATAGAAAGATCTCCCATGCTTATGGCTTCGCACGATTAACATAGTAAAAATGGTCATCTTACCAAAAGCAATCTATAGATTCAATGCAATTCCCCATTAAATTACAAACACATTTTTTTTAATAAAACTTGAAAGAAAAATACTTAACTTCATACAGAAAAACAAGAAGCCCCGAATTGCAAATATAATCCTTTACAATAAAATATTTTCTGGAGGTATCTCTATCCCAGATCTCAAGCTGTACTATAGGGCAACATTAATAACAACTGCATGGTACTGGCATAGAAATAGATGGGTGGATCAATGGAACTGAATAGGAGACCCAGGAATAAAACCACATACTTATGGACACCTGAGTTTTGACAAAGATGCCAAAACCATACATTGGAAAAATGATAGCATCTTCAACAAATGGTGCTTGTCTAACTGGATGTTTACATGTAGAAAAATGCAAATAGATCCATACTTATCACCCTGCACAAAACTACACTCCAAATGGATCAAAGACCTCAACATAAAACCAGACACATTAAATCAGAAGAAAAATTGGGGAAGAGCCTTGAACTTTTTGGCACAGGAGACAACTTCCTGAACAGAACACCATTAGCACAGACTCTAAGAGCAAGAATCAGTAAATGTAACCTCACAAAACTGAAAAAGGTTTTGCAATGCAAAAGACACTGTTATCAAAACAAAACGACTGCCTATAGATTGGGAAAGAATCTTTTCGAAGCCTATTTGTGACAGAGGGATAATATCCTTTATATATAAAGAACTAAAGAAGCTGAAAAGCAACAAATCAAGTAATCCAATTAAAAAAGGGGGAACAGAGCTAAACAGAGAGTTCTTGATAGAGGAATATTAAATTGCAGTGAAACACTCAACGAAATGCTCAACATCACTAATGATCAAGAAAATGCAAATCAAAACATCCCTGAGATCACACCTTACTACCATCAGAATGGCCAAGGTAAAAAACTTAAGTGACAGCACATGCTGGACAGTTTGTGGAGAAAGGGGAACTGTCTTTCACTGCTGGTGGGAGTGTAAACTTGTAACACTGCTGGTGGGAATGTAAACTTCTACAACCACTCTGGAAATCAACCTGGCGCTTTAACAGACAAATAGGAAAAGTTTTTCATCAAGATTCAGCTAAATACCTGTAGGCATATATCCAAAAGAAGCTCAAGTACACACTAAGGACATTTGTTCAACCATGTTTGTAGCAGCATTATTTGTAGTAGCCAGAACCTGGAAACAACCCAATTGGCCTCCAACTGAAGAACAGATACAGAAATTGTTTAACCTCTAAACAATGGAATATTACTCATCAATAAAAAACAAGGAAATCACGAAATTTTCAGGT
The DNA here is from genome assembly GCF_030254825.1 of Meriones unguiculatus. Taxonomy (NCBI): domain Eukaryota; kingdom Metazoa; phylum Chordata; class Mammalia; order Rodentia; family Muridae; genus Meriones; species Meriones unguiculatus. The sequence goes on from NW_026843709.1 coordinate 13,252,283, forward strand.
AAATTTTGGGAACAGGAAGTGAGGTATCCCATAATCAGAAAGACACACACAGCATATACTCTCTCATATAGACATATAATATAGGATAAAACTATTAAAATCTGTACACCTAAAGAAACTAATCAAGTGGGAGGACTCTGGCAAAATGCTCAATATCCATCCCAAAGAAAAAGAGGAAGTACATCAGAAGAAAGACAAAACAGGGACCATCTTAGGAGCTTGCCACAGAGGGCCTCTGAAACCCTCTATCCTGAAGACTATCAAAGCAGATGCTGAGACTTATGGCCAACTATTGTGAGAAATGCACAGATTCTAATGAAAGAAGACGGAAGTAGTAAAATTTGGAGAGGACAGGAGCTACACAAGGAGCGCAACAGAACCAAAAAATCTGACCACAAGATTCTTTCCTGAGACTCATACTCGAACCAAGTAGCATACCTGGAGATAAACTAGAACCCATGCACAAATGTAGTCCATGGCATTTCACAGTCCAAGGTGGTTCCATAGTAATTGGAACATGGATTACCCCTGACATGAACTGATTGGCTTGATGTTTGAAAATCACACACTGATATATAGGGGAGCAGCTTTACCATGCCACAAAGACAAAGACAATGTGGCCACTCCTTTGCGATCTGATAAACTAGAATAAGAAGGAAAAAGAGGAAGTCCTCCCATATCAGTGGACTTAGGGAAGGGCATGACTGGACAAGGGGGATGGGTAGTGGGATTGGGAGGGGAGGAGAGAGGGTTTTATTTGGGTAAACAACTTGAATAAAGTATAATTAATAAAAATTAAAATAAAAAATATTAAAAAATATAATGTCATTTGGAGTTATATTATAGGAGGATGTGATTGGAGGTTAATATGAAAATAAAAGTGACCAGACAGAATGGAGTCTCCATCTCTCAGTCTAGGTCAATTTATCTCTTTGTTTCTGTTGGTCTCTGTATATTTCTGAATCAGTTTCTCTAGCTCTTTCTCTCTCTCTGTCTCTGCTACCCACTCTCTGCCTGCCACTTGTGGTTCAGTATGAAAAGCTCTCAGTTCTGCTGAATTACTACAACAAGATGACTGTTTGCTGACATGTCATTCTGGATGGTCTCTGAAAAACTATGAGCAAGGTCCCAATTAGACAATTTTTATTCAAAGATTTGCCTTGGTAAAGGAGGATTTTCATAGTAAGTAATTCACTGACTGAGGACATATCTGTGTATTTAACAAATAATAATGGAATCTGTGATAATGTGAAATTCACATGTCAAGGACTGCTGACTTTCTTGAAGAAATATGTTACACTTTTCCTTAACTAAGAGTCTTGGACACAGGAATTGTCATCTCTGTGATCTCTGTTTTCAGCTGCCCAAATTGAAGCATGTAGGGCTTCTCAGACTTTCTCTCAAGGAAGCTCTTCACTTGGTCCTGTTAATACGTGGCTTCTGAAACTTTTACTGCCTTTAACATGTTTCACGACATTAATCTCTGTCTCAGCCAATCGGTTCCTGAGAGAATCTTGAGGTTTCTACGGAGACGAGTGAACAAATATTCCTCAGGGTTACAGTATCTCTGATCCTGTGCAGACTTGACTCTTTCTTGTGAAACCTAACAAACCTTTATCTCATCCCTTTATCCAGATACCACACCTTTACTCCTGTTTATCTCTTTGACAGTATCAGGTAGGGAATAAAACTTTAATGTTCATTGAATTGGATATGTTCCTATGTACGGAAGCTTCACAGTGATGTGGGATTAAGGAGAATGTACCAAATTACAACGTGCTCTCCTACTGTGTTCTTGGATTTGAAACATTCTAGATTGTGACTTTGAACTGAGCATTTACTGGCTTACTCATTAAATGTACCTTCATATTCTTATAGATATAATAGGAAGTCCTGGCCTAGGGTTCCCTGGGGAATTGACTCTTTATATCAGGGAAAAGAGAAGGAAACCAGATAATTCTTGGGACTGGTTTGACTGAAGCAGAGAAAGATCTGTGAGTTTAAAAGGAGACATGAGGGGCAATAAAGGATTTAACAGCTGGTACTGTTCCACACTAGTGTTGCCTACCCTCTATGAGCAGGGTTGCCTTGTCTGAACTGGTTGGATTGGCAGCTATGTCCTATTCAGTTGTGACTGAGCAATTCTCTTTCTCTTGGTTTACAGTTCAAACTAGTCCTTCAGGACAGAGAAATATGCCCCTGTTATATGCCTAGGATGCACAAGCAGAAGTGTTTCCTGCAGTGGTCCTTCAGGCAAACACTCCAAATGTGATGTTATTGGCAGGACTGTTCATTCAGATATGCCACTTGATCTCATAATGTCTGAAGTAGCTGTATAACCCCTAGTTCATGGTAGGATTTTCTGCTACATAATGAGTTCCTCGAAAGAATGCCTTACAAAGTCAAACTCTGTCCTCCTTTAGTGGAATTTTTCTCCATATTAAAAGTCATTGTAAAAGTGGTCAACATTTCATTTTTATTGTTTATTTGGGAAATTCATATACTATGCATTGCACTCCTGTTCCATTGCTTCCAGGTTCAAATTTCTTTTTTTTTTATTTTTTTTATCAGTTACATTTTATTAACTCTGTATCCCAGCCATGTCCCGATGCCTCATTCCCTCCCAGTCCCTCCCTCCCTCCCTCATCTCCACCGTGCCCCTTTCCAAGTCCACTGATAGGGGGGACCTCCTCCCCATTCATCTGATCCTGTTTTATCAGATATCTTCAGGACTGGCTGCAGAGCCCTCCTCTGTGGCCTAACAGGACTGCTCCTCCCTTCGGGGGTGGGGAGACCAAAGAGCCAGTCATCGAGTTCCTGTTAGAAATAGTCCTTGTTCCCCTCACTTTGGGAAACCAATTGGTTACTGAGCTACCACAGGCTACATCTGAGTGGAGGTTCTAGGTTATATCCATACATGGTCCTTGGTTGAATGTCAGTCTCAGAAAAGACCCTGTGCCCAGATATATTTGGTCCTTGTGGAGCTCCTATCCTTTCCTCATCAGACTAACTCCCCTTCTTTCTTATGATTCCCTGTACTCTGCCAAAGGTTTGGTCATGAGTCTTTGCTTTGAAAACACTGCTAGTTAGAGTCTTTCAGATGCGCTCAGTAGACTCCTGTCATACGTTCAATGCACATCCCATCTGTCTTTCTAAATGAGGATTGATCTTCTTACCCCATGTCTGCTCAATTGATTATCTTTTTTAGGTGTATAGATTTCATTATGTTTATCATATCTTATAGGTCTATATAAGTGAGTATATCCCATGTTTGTCTTTCTCCTTCTGGGATATTTCACTCAGAATGATCTTTTCTAGATCCCACCATTTGCCTGCAAATTTCATGATTTCCTCCTTTTTGATTGCTGAGTAGTATTCCATTGTATAAAAATAGCACAATTTCTGTGCCCATTCCACCATTGATGGACATCTGGGTTGTTTCCAGGTTCTGGCTATTACAAATAGAGCTGCTATAAACATGGTTGAGCAAGTGTCCTTTTTGTGTACTTGAGCAAACTTTGGGTATATACCTAGCAGTGGTATAGCTGGGTCTGGAGGAAGCACTATTCCTATTTGTCTTAGAAAGCGCCAGATAGCTTTCCAGAGTGGTTGTACCAGTTTACATTCCCACCAGCAGTGGAGGAGGGTTCCCCTTTCTCCACAACCTCTCCAGCATGTGTTATCACTTGAGTTTTTCATCTTGGCCATTCTGATGGGTGTAAGGTGATATCTCAGAGTCGTTTTGATTTGCATTTCCCTGATGGCTAATGAGGATGAGCATTTCCTTAAGTGTTTTTCTGCCATTCGATATTCCTCTGTCTAGAATTCTCTGTTTAGCTCTGTTCCCCATTTTTTAATTGGATTACTTGGATTGCTGATTTTCAGCTTCTTTACTGGATATTAGTCCTCTGTCAGATAAAGGGTTAGTGAAGATTCTTTCCCAATCTGTAGGCAGTCATTTTGTTTTGATGATGGTATCCTTTGCTTTACAGAAACTTTTCAGTTTCATGAGGTTCCATTTATTGATTGTTGCTCTTAGAGCCTGTGCTGTTGGTGTTCTGTTCAGGAAGTTGTCTCCTGTGCCAATGAGTTCTAGGCTATTCCCCAATTTTTTTTCCAATTGATTTAGGGTATCTGGTTTTATGTCGAGGTCCTTGATCCACTTTGACTTTAGTTTTGTGCAGGGTGATAAATATGGATCTATTTTCATTTTTCTGCATGTAGACATCCAGTTGGTCCAGCACCATTTGTTGAGGATGCTGTCTTTTTTCCATTGAATGGAATTGGCTTCTTTGTCGAATATCGAGTATTCATAGGTGTGTGGATTTATTTCTGGGTCTTCTATGCGGTTCCATTGATCCTCTTTTCTGTTTCTATGCCAATACCTTGCAGTTTTTATTACTGTTGCCCTGTAGTACAGCTTGAGATCAGGAATGGTGATACCTCGAGATGATCTGTTGTTGTACAGTATTGTTTTGGAGATTCTTCCTTTTTTGTGTGTGTCTCCATATAAAGCTGAGAATCTTTTTTTCAAGCTCTGTAAAGAATTGAGTTGGTATTTTGATGGGAATTGCATTGAATCTGTAGATTGCTTTTGGCAGGATGGCCATTTTCACAATGTTAATCCTACCAATCCATGAGCACAGGAGATCGTTCCATCTTCTGATATCTTCTTCGATTTCCTTCTTCAGAGACTTGAAGTTTTTCTCCAACAGGTCTTTCACTTGCTTGGTTAGAGTCACACCACGGTACTTTATGTTATTAGTGGATACTGTGAAGGGTGTTGTTTCCCTAATTTCTTTCTCAGCCTTTTTGTCTTTGGTATATAGGAGGGCTTCTGATTTTTTTGAGTTGATTTTGTATCCTGCCACTTTGCTGAAGGTGTTTATCAGCTGAAGGAGTTCTCTGGTTGAATTTTTGAGGTCGCTCATGTATACTATCATATCACCTGCAAATAGTGACACTTTGACCTCTTCCTTTCTGATTTGTATCCCCTTGATATACTTTAGTTGTATTATTGCTCTGGCTAGGACTTCAAGTACTATGTTGAAGAGATATGGGGACAATGGACAGCCTTGTCTTGTCCCTGATTTCAGCGGGATTGATTTAAGTTTCTCTCCATTGAGTTTGATGTTAGCTATAGGCTTGCTATATATTGCCTTTACTATGTTTAGGTATGTGCCTTGTATCCCTGATCTCTCCAAGACTTTAAACATGAATGTGTGTTGGACTTTGTCAAATGCTTTTTCGGCGTCTAAGGAGATGATCATGTGGTTTTTCTCCTTCAGTTTGTTTCTGTAGTGGATTAAATTGATGGATTTCCATATGTTGAACCACCCTTGCATGCCTGGGATGAAGCCTACTTGGTCATGGTGGATGATATCTTTGATGTGTTCTTGGATTCGGTTTGCAAGTATTTTATTGAGTATTTTTGCGTCAATGTTCATAAGAGAGATAGGCCTAAAGTTCTCTTTTTTTATTGGGTCTTTGTGTGGTTTGGGTATTAAGGTGATTGTGGCTTCATGGAATGAGTTTGGTAGTGTTGCTTCTGTTTCTATTTTGTGGAATAGCTTGAGGAGAATTTGAGTTAGCACTTCTTTGAAGGTCTTGTAGAATTCTGTGCTGAAGCCATCTTGTCCAGGACTCTTTTTGGAGGGGAGACTGTTAATGATTGCTTCGATTTCCTTGGGAGATATAGGGCTATTCAGTCTTTCTACCTGATCTTGACTTAGTTTTGGTAGATGGAATCTTTCAAGAAAATTATCCATTTCATTTAGATTCTCAAATTTTGTGGCATATAGGCTTTTGTAGTATGACCTAATAATTGTTTGGATTTCCTCAATGTCTGTGGTTATGTCCCCCTTTTCATTTCTGATTTTGCTGATCTGGATAGTTTCTCTCTGCTTTTTAGTTAGTTTGGCTAAGGGTTTGTCTATCTTGTTGATTATCTCAAAGAACCAGCTTTTTGTTTCATTGATTCTTTGGATAGTTTTATTTGTTTCTAGTTGATTGATTTCAGCCCTTAGTTTGATTATTTCCAGCCGTCTGCTCCTCTTGGGTGTATCTGCTTCTTTTTTTTCTAGGGTTTTTAGTTGGGCCATTAAGTTGTTTGTATGTGATGTTACGAATTTCTTCTTGCAGGCATTTAGTGCTATAAATTTTCCTCTGAGCACTGCTTTCAATGTGTCCCATAAATTTGGGTATGTTGTGCCTTCCTTTTCATTGAATTCTAGGAAGTCTTTAATTTCTTTATTTCTTCTTTAACCCAGCTGTCATTGAGTAGTAAGTTGTTCAGTTTCCATGTGCGTGTCGGCTTTTTGTTGTTTCTGTTGTTGTTGAGGTCGAGCTTTAGTCCATGGTGGTCAGATAGTATACAAGGGATTATTTCAATCCTTTTGTATCTGTTGAGGCTTGCTTTGTGGCCCACTATATGGTCTATTTTGGAAAAGTTTCCATGCGGTGCTGAAAAGTAGGTGTACTCTTTTGAGTTTTGGTGAAATGATCTGTAGACGTCTATTAGGTCCATTTGATTTAGGGATTCTGTGAGTGCTTTTATTTCCCTATTTGGTGTCTGTCTAGTTGATCTGTCCCTTGGTGAGAGTGGAGTGTTGAAGTCTCCCACTATTAAGGTATTAGGATCAATGTATGATTTAAGCTTTAATAATGTTTCATTTACGAATGTCGGTGCTCTTGTATTTGGGGCATAGATATTCAAGATTGTGATGTCCTCTTGGTGGATTTTTCCTTTGATAAGAATATGTGGCCCTCCTTATCTTTTTTGATTAACTTGGGTTGAAAGTCTATTTTATTAGATATTAGGATGGTTACTCCAGCTTGTTTTCTGGAACCATTTGCTTGAAAAACAGTTTTCCACCCCTTTACTCTGAGGTAGTGTTTGTCTTTGTTGCATAGGTGTGTTTCTTGGATGCAACAGAATGTTGGATCCTATTTCCTTAACCATTTTGTTAGCCTGTGTCTTTTTATTGGTGAGTTGAGTCCATTGATATTGATAGATAATAGTGACCAATGCATGTTAGTTCCTTTTGTAATGGAGTCGATGATCTAACCCTGTTTCATTGCTGTTTTCTTTTCATTTTTGTTGGGACATTATCTGTATGCCCTGTTTTCTTGGGTGAATTTGTTTTCATTGGATTGGAGTTTTCCTTCTAGTATCTTCTGTAGGGATGGTTTGCTGTGTAGATATTGTGTAAATTTAGTTTTGTCATGGAATATTTTGTTTTCTCCATCTATGTTGATTGAAAGCTTTGCAGGGTATAGTAGTCTGGGTTGACATTTGTGATCTCTTAGAGTCTCCTTGATACTTGCCCAGGCCCTTCTGGCTTTCATAGTTTCTGATGAGAAGTCCGGTGTGATTCTGATAGGTCTACCTTCATATGTTACTTGGCCTTTTTCCCTTGCTGCTTTTAATATCTTTTCTTTGTTCTGTAGATTTAGTGTTTTGACTATGATGTGACGTGATGTGTTTCTTTTCTGGTCTAGTCTATTTGGAGTTCTGTAGGCCTCTTGTATATTTATGGACATCTCTTTCTTTAAGTTGGGAAAATTTTCTTCTATGATTTTCTTGAAAATATTTTCTGGACCTTGGAGTCTGGAGTCTTCTTTTTCGTGAATTCCTATTATTCTTAGATTTTGTCTTTTCATAGCATCCTTGATTTCTTGGATATTTTGTGATTGGAACTTTTCTGATTTTACTTTTTCTTTGAGAGAAGTATCCATTTCTGCAAGTGTGTCTTCAGCTCCAGAGATTCTCTCTTCCATCTCTTGTATTCTGTTTGTGATGCTTACTTTTGTGGTTCCTGATCTTTTCTCCAAGTTCTCCAGCTCAAGGGTTTTCTCATTTTCTGTTTTCTTTATTGATTCTAATTTTGTTTTCATGCCTTGCACCATTTCTTTCATGTGTTTGAATTTGGATTCCTGTCTCTCTACGATGGCCTCTATTTCTTTTTTCATTTCCTTCTTATATGCCACTAATTTTTCCTCTACTTCTGTATCTATTTGTTTGGCTATGTTTGCCTGTGTTTCTTTAAGGATATTGTCTATTTCTTCTTTCTTTGCCTCCAAATGACTGGCCATCTCTTTGAAAGACTTGTTCATTTCCTCCTTATGAGCCTCAAATAATTGGGCAAGCATGGCTTTAAAATCATTTTCCTGTGCTTCTGCTGAATTGGTGTATCCATCGATTTTGGGGTTTGCTGGTGAAGTCATGATGTCCTGATTTATGTTAGAAGTGTTCTTTCGCCTACCTCTGGCCATTGGCTTATCTGAAACCTTCCCTGTTTGTTTTTGGATTCTGCAGATCAGACTGGTGCTGTCTCTCTCTGGTGTCTGGAGAGTTCTTCAGGAAGCTGAGCACTCTCAGCCTGTGCTGAGGACTAGCTGTACCTGTGGGAGGAAAGTACGCAGGCGCAAAAGGGGCAAATGCAAGCGTGTGTGTGTGCGCGCGTGTGTGTCTTTGTGTGTAAGTGTGTGTGGATGAGTTTCTGGAGGGACAGAGTGATGGCTAATGTTGAACCCTTGAGTGTGTGGGAGGGGTTTGCACTGTATATGTCGCAGGCGCTAATGATGATCGCAGCGCAATTTCTGGCATTAACTGTCCTAGCTCCTCAATCAGGCCCACAGGGCAGGAACTTCAATGTCCCTAGTGCCCCTCTGTTTCCCAAAGTGAGTATGTGGGTGGGAGGGGGGTTCAATGCCTGGCTTCTGATTTAGAAGGACCCAGGATCTGGGGAACTGCAGATTCTCAAGGGTGCACTCACTTACAGGCAGGTCTCTTGGCAGAGATCTTGGTATCTGGGGCTCTCTGCTCTCTGGTTTGGCCCTGCTTCTTTGATGTGTTCCGCCAGTTCTGTGCTGCTGTCACTGCCAGGTTCTGAGGTCTTGCTGCAGCTGGAGATTTCAGGGTGGTCACTTCAGCAGGGATGGGGTAACCAGGCTCTCTGTTCTCTGGTTTGGCCCTGGTTAGTCTTAAACTGGAGGGCTGTGGTGCCCCGCCAGATCAGTGCTGCTCCGCTGCCACATTCCTCTGTAACTGGAGACTGGGTTGCTAGTCCCAATGCTTTCTGGGAAGTCCTGGGATCTCTTCGTTGTGCTCTCCAAGCTTGGGAGGCCCAGCGCCTGGTGTGTCCAGATTGTATGACGTTTCTGCCTGGTTTTGGTGAGTATATAGCATATTCTCTGTCACTGTGGGATTGGGCGGACTGTACCGTCAGCGATGGCGATCCTGCGGAGCTAGTATGGTGTCTAGCAGATTCGCGCCCTGAGAGGATGGTGCAGCAGCTACGCGAATCTGGGACTCCGGGCATGTACTGCTGGCTTTTGTCTTCCGCTAAAGTGCTTGGGGCTGTATACCCCAGGCAGTTAGGTCTGCGCTGAGAAAGATGAGTCCGCTGTGCCGCTGTGCCACTGTGTCGAGGAGGAAGGAGGTCTGGGGGAAGGGAGTGCTGCAAGAACAAAGGATCGTTTCTCTCCTTCCCCAAGCAAGTCTCCGGGTGGCCTGAGGCCAAAATTTTCACCTCCTGCGATGTTCTCTGGTCTTCAGAAAGCCTCGCTGTGGTTTTCCTGGGTTGGGGGTCCTTCCATTCTCCAACTCAGAAGATCAGGTATCCCACCTCTCAAAAACTGTGTGTGCTAGTCGCCATCTTGGCTCCGCCCTCCAGGTTCAAATTTCTACCCATGTGTCACACTAAATACTTTTATTATTGAAAATACCTTAATTTTAGTATGTGATGTTCATATACTAATTGAAACTTGATCAAAGTCTCAGTGCCAACTCCCTTATAGCAAAGTGAGTTCATTCTTGCTTCACACTGGTACCAACCCCAAGAAAAAGCCATCAGTCTTGAACAGCTGCATAATTCATCATCGTGATCAGTTTTTCTTATATATTTATTTATTACATATTGTTCAATTTGTATCCACTCTCCTTTCCCCTCCCTCTTCTATTTGTCCCATGCACCCTCCTTTTTCTCGTTCCATGCTTTTTCTCTAGCTCCTTCATAGGGGAGATTCTCCTCCCACTTCCATCTGACCCTAGCTTCTCAGGATTTCATCAAGGCTGGCTGCATTAGCTTCCTCTGAAGTCTGATTCTCAGGTCATTGTTCTCCTTGTGTTCTCAATTGTCCTACTTATGACACTCTTCCTGCCTCATCTCCTGCAGGCTTCTCAGAGCTCTGAGTGGAGAGAGAATTTCAAAATGAAATCCCATTTAGAGCTAGGTATTTTAAGTTCTCTCTCTGCATATCAGAACTTGGCTCATGGTGTGCAATCACATTTGATGCAGAAGGAAGCATCTCTTTGGATCCAAAAATATGTCAAAGATCAATCATTTGAGGGCAGAGAACAGCATATTTTAATAACAACAGCCTCAGTTTCTTGAAACTTTCCATAGAATGCCCTGGCTCAAGAGCTCAATTCACTGCCACCCAATCCACCTAGTAGAAGACTGGTTTTGCCTGAACAGTCACCAATAACTCTCTATAATGTTGGAGCATCATTTTCAGCCTTCTGGCTAAGAATATTTGACAGACATATATGTGAAGGAAGAACTCTTTAGGACTTGCTTACTGTGTCATGGTGGAGTTCAGCAAAGGTATGAGATCTCAATGTTATGATGACATCAAAATGTGATATCATAATAGCATTCTGATGTCATAAGAGCATTCTGTTGTAATAATAGCATTGTGATATCATATCTTTGTGATGTCCTAATACCATTGTGAACTCATATAGTTATGAAGTCATAGCATTTTGACATCATTTTGACAATACCATTGTGATGTCATATAGCACTGTGAAATACCTTGTGATGTCATGCTATTGTAATGTTATTATATCATATGATGTCATAATAGCACTGAGATGTCATATGAGCAGTGTAATGTCAAAATGCCATTGTTATGTCATATTATAATTTTGAAGTCATCATAGCATTACGATGACATAATGCCATTGTGATGTCATAATCACAGTGTGATGTGATATCTTTGTGATATAATAATAGCATTGTGATGTCACATACCATTGTGATGTTATACTCCCAAAGTGATGTCACAATTGTATTGTGATATCATATAATTGTAAAGTCATAAAACCACTTGGATGTCATAATATTATGATATAATAGCATTTAGGTGACTTACCATCATGATGTCATTATAGCATTTTGATGTCATAATACCATAGCAATGTTGTCAAAACAGAATTTTGATCTCATAATACCATTGTGATATGATACTATTCCTGTGATGTCAGGATAGAATTGGTATGTTCTAATTACTTTGTTATGTTATTTTAATTGTGATGTCATAATTCTATTTTGGTATCATACCATATGATGTCATAAAAGCAGTATGAGATCCTAATAACATTGTGAAGTTATAATAGTACCGAGATGTCATGACACCACTGAGATGACATAAAACCATTATGATGTCATAGAAAATCGTGATGTCTTAATACAATTGTGATCGCATAATATAATTGAGAGATCATAAAAGTATTGTGATGTCATATCATTGTGTTGTCATGGTACCATTAATATATCATACCATGTGATATAATAGCATTGAGATGTCATAATAACATTGTGATGTCATATTATCATTGTGATGTCGTAATGCAATTGTGATGTTATAATTGCATTTTGATATCATAATGCCATTGTGATTCAAAATTAAAGTTTTATATCATAACACAACAATGTAATAGCATTTCTATGTCATACTATCGAGATGTTATAATAGTATTGTGAAATAGTAATAACATTGTCACATCATAATAGCATTGTGAAGTCAAAATACCATTGTGATGTCATATAGCACTGTGAAATACCTTGTGATGTCATACTATTGTAATGTAATTATATCATATGATCTCATAATAGCACTGAGATGTCATATGAGCATTGTAATGTCAAAATCCCATTGTGAAATAATACCTTTATGATGTCATAGCATACTGATATCATTATAGCATTATGATGTCATAATAGCATCATTATTTCATAATAACATAATAGCATTGTGATGTCAAATGAGCAATGCGATGTCAAAATACTTTTTTTTAGGTCAAAATACTATTTTGATGTTAAAGTTCCATTGTAATCTCACTCCACAATCATATCGGAATAGCACTGTGATGTTATAATACAATTGTGATGTCATACTATCATTGTGATATCAAAATGCAATTATGATATCATAGTAGCATTTTGAGGTTTATGATATCATAGTAGCATTATGAGGTTATATTGAAATTCTGATTTCATAATTTCACTGTGATATCATAATGCCAATGTGAAGTCATAATAGAATGATATCATAATACCATTGGGATATCAAGACACCATTATTATGTCATAATACCATTGTGATGTCATAAATAACACTGAGTTGTCATGACACCCTTGTGAGGACATGATACCATTGAGATGTCATAATAAAGTTGTGCTGTCATAATAGCATTGACATGCTATAATATCAATGTAATATTATAATGACATTGAGATCTCATAATACCATTGTGAATTAATATTACCATTGTGATGTCGTAATAGAATTTTGATGTCATAATATCCATGTGATGTCATAATAGCATATTGAGGTCATAACCCTATTGTGATAAGATAATATCATTGTGATGTCATCATAGCATTGTTATGTTGTCATACCATTGTTGGTAAAATGTTCTTTTGAAATGTATACAACTTACCCTTGTTTATTCAAATGCTGCTTTTTTTTTTTTTCAATGCAGTTTATTCAGGAACCTTGAACAATCCTCAGACCCTGGGGAAAGCCAGCCCACAGCTTAAATAGCCTCTGGGTAGCCAATCCAGGCGTGCCACGTGGGCAATGCAGATAGGTCCACATACATGGAAGCAAGCCAGATCCTCAGCCTTACCCAAATGTGGAATTGTTCGTGACAGAGAGCACTCACCATCGGGAAGGTGGAAGGCGGAAACCAGCTCCATCTTTAAGGCATAGCATTCCGCAGCTTTCTACATTTCCCCCTGCTTGTTTTAGACGCATCAGGCAAGAGTAGAGGTCTGATCTCTCATATTAGAAATAAATTGGGACTTTGTACCGATGTTCATTTAGGTGTCATCCACCCAAAGAGCATCAGACCCATCTGATACCTTTTTCTCAGAGGCCGGACCTGGGGCATCAACCCGCATGTAATCAGACATGCTCTTCTCTGGGTCGAAAGTGGCTGACTCTGAGTGCAGTGCTTAGCCTCGCATCCTGAGCGTAACATTTTAGCTTTTTATGGTGTCACAGTAAATTCTACCAGAGTGGACGCAGGACTAGCCACAGGATTATCATCATGGATTGCTGCAGCCATGAATCATCTGAAGGAATGGGCGGGCATGGGAGCGTTAGCAGGCCTTCTGGTGTTGGTCTCCTTGGTTTGCCTGTGGTATATATGCAAGATTAGAGTCTCACAACAGTGTGATGCAGCCATGATCATTCAGGCCTTTACAGCCATTGAAGCAGGACATTCTCCTCAAATGCTGATTTCTATGCCCCACTCCCTGCTTTCAATCTGAAGATGGCATTGTGATACGTCTTTTAAGCATCCTCTCTCAACTTTGTGTAAAACGGCCAGAATAATGTAACTAGGCAAAATGTTGAGCAATAGGAGGAGCCAGAGTGCAGGAAATATGTGGGAAGAAAGAGGGCAAGGAAACAGAGCTTGGAGAGCAGAGAATGAGGAGAGATCTTGGAACAGTGTGGGGAACATGAACCAGACCCAAGACTTCAAAAAAAAAAAAGCAAGTATAATGGGTAAAATATAAATATTAGGAAACTATGAGGGCTTGAAGGTTTAGGAGAGAGTAACTAATTGACCATCATTCTGTTCTATGTTAACTAAATAAACCCAGTCTCTGTGTGATGAATTGGTTATACAGCTTTTAAGGTTTAACAGCAGGCATTAATAGAAGATAAACCAATAGTAAATATAAATCATCACCTATGCCATACCATTTTGAAGCCATTATACCATTGTGATGGCATAATACTATTGTGATATTTAATCATTGTGAAGATATAATAGCATTATAATATCTAAATAGCATTGTGATTTTGTAATACATTGGGATGTCATATGCCCTTGTGATATCATGGACACATTGTTATGTTATCATATCATGGTGATGTAAAAATACCATTGTGAAGTTTTCATAGCATTGTAATGTCACACTCATTGTAATATCATGATATCATTCTGATGTCATAAAACATTGTGATAATATAATAGATTTTGTTGTCATAATGCCACTGTGAAGTGAAAATTCCTTTTTGATGTCATACCACCCATGATTTCATAATAGCATTGTCATGTCATAATACAATTGTGATATCATAATTCCATTGTGATATCATAATATTAATGTGATACCATAATAGCATCTTGATGTCATAAACCTGTCATTATATCATAATACCATAATATACCATAATACCATTGTGATGTCATCATATCATTGTGATGTCATAATACCATTATGATGTCAAAATTCCATTTTGCTGTCATACCAGGCATTTTATTAATGACCTCTTGAAAGAAATATGTGACACTATTCCTGAACTAAGAGACTTGGACAAGAACTGTCATTGCTGGGTTGTGTGATATCAACTGCTCAGATTTAGGTATGTAGAGCTGCTCAGGCTTTCTCTCAAGAGGTATACATGAGTGTTCAGTGAGGAACTCTCCTGGTCCTGGGGTTTACAGTTACACCTGAGCCTTCAGGACAGAAAAATGGGTCCATGGTATATGTCTAGGACACAAGAGCATTTATGTTTACTTCAGTGCTTCTCCAGACAAACTCTAAATGTAGTGTTAGTGCCAGGACTACTTGTTCAGTAGAATCTTTCCATTTTCACAGTCATTGTATAAGTTGTCAACATATTATTTTTACTGATTATGTTGGAATTTCATACAATATACTCCTTTTCCATTGCCCCAGGTTCAAATTCATAATCATGTATCACACTAAAAAAAATGCTTAAAATACACCAATTTAAGTATGTGTTGTTCATATACTCTTTGGAACATGATCAGAGTCTCAGTGCCAAGTTCCTTAAAGAAAACTGAGTTCATCGTTGCTGTACCCTACAAAGAAGACCCTACCTCCAAGAAGACCATTGGTCCTGAGGAGGTATACTTCATCCCCTTGATTACAGTTTTTCTTTTATATTTATTTGTTTTGATTTGCTCACTTTTTATCACCTTTGCTGCCCCCTCCCTTTTCTTCCAGTCAAAACACACCTTCCTTCACCTACTCCTAAACTCTTTGTTTATTTCCATGAAAGGGGAGGTTCTCCTCCCCCTTCTATCTGACCCTCACTCATAAGGTGGTCATCAAGGCTGGCTGTATCATCTTGTTCTGTGGCCTGCCTTTCAGGGCATTGTTCTCCTTGTGTCCTCAATTCCCTCTACTTGCATTGAAAAAAAAAAGATGCTTAAGAACCCAAAATAAATTAGGTTTGGTGAAAAAAAAAGAATTAAATGTATAAAATAAAAATTACACATAATAATGTCCACTGTAAATTATTTACCATTGAAAGCCATTCAGTATTAAAATTTCCTATATTATAAATAAAAAAAAAGACACTCTTCCTGCCTCCTCTCCTGTAGGCTTCCCAGAGCTCTGATGGGAAGGAGAATTTCATAGGGAAGTCCTTTTTAAAGCTGGTTGTTTTAAGGTCTCTCTGTGCATAATATCGGACTGAGGTTTTTTTGTAATCAATTCAATTGATGCAGGAGAAAGCATCTCTGTGGATCCAAGAACATGGCACTGATCTATCAGTCAAGGGCAAAGAGCAATATATTTAAATAACAACACCCTGGGTTTGAAAATTTCTCTAGGATGCTCTGGCACCAAAACTCAATTATTTGCCACCCAAACCCCCGAGTGGAATACTGGCTTTCTTATAATAGATGGCCTATTGGAACTTTATCTCCCACTATTAGGAAACCTTGTAAAAAGTGAACACATACTATATTTGTCTTTCTGCACTTTAGTTATTTTACCAAGTATGATTTTTTCTGGTTCCATCCATTTGACTGAAAGTATCATAATGTAATTTTCTATCTGAATAATACTTCATTATGGAAATATTCCACATTTTTCCCAAAAGAAATTGTTGTTTGTCCTGTCTTTATATCTTTAAAATGGCTGGGACTTTAGTCATTGTATTGAATGAGAAACTAATAGGATAACTATGTTCTTTTAGCCTAGAATTCCCTCCATCTTCTTCCACATTTTGGTGATTTGAATTGCAATGTCCCCTTCAAGCTCTTCTATTTACAAGATTAGACCACCTTGAGGAAATGTCTGGCAAAGTTTAGATGGTATGGCCATGTTAGATGTAATTTAAGATCTCTCTTTGCATAATGTACCTTAAAGCAATTCCTATAGGAATTATTTCATAGGATGGTGTGCTTTGAGGTTGATATACCAATGAAAGTGACCAGAAACAATGGAGTCTCTGTCTCTCAGTGTCTGTGAATTTATGTCTTTGTTTTTGTCTGTCTCATTCTCTCTATTTCTAAATATTTTTGTGTAGATGTTTTTCTTTCAGTCTCCCTCTCTAAAACTGCTGCTTATGGTTCAGTATGAAAAGCTCTCAATTCTTTTGAAGGACTACAACAAGATGAGTGCTTGCTTATGTGACCTCCTGGATGATCTCTGTAAAAATTTGAGCAAGTTCACAATTTAAAGAATTTTATTCGAGGATTTGCCTTGTTCAGAGAGCATTTTCACAGTAAGTAATTCAAAGACTGAGCACATATCTGTGCATTCAACAAATAATAGTGGAATATGTAATAATGTGAATGTCACATGTCAAGGGCACATGACTTAATTAATAAACACCTGAAAGAAATATCTGACCCTTTTCCTGAACTAAGAGTCTTGGATACAGGAATTGTCATCTCTGGGTTGTGTTCATTCAGCTCTCAGAAAGAGGCATGTAGGGCTGCTCAGCTTTTCTCTCAAGCAGGCTGTCTAGTTGGGCCTTTTAAATACTGGCTCCTGAAACTCTCACTGGGTTTAACATTTTACGTGACATCATTCTCCCTCTCAGCCAGTCAGTCTATGAGAAAATTTTGAGGTTTCCATAGAGATGAATAAACAAACATTCTTTAGTGTCCATTATCTCTGATCCTTGGCACAAGTTGCTTTTTTTTGTGAAACCCAACAAGCCTTACTTTCTTCCCTTTATCCAGATCCCACACCTTTAATCCTCTTTACCTCTGTGACAATGTCAGTTTGTAAATGACATTTTAAGTGTGTTTTTAATTGGATAGGTTCCTAAGTAGGGAAGCTTGAAAGTGATGAGGGGTTAAGGGGAATGTACCAAAAGAGAAGGTGGTCTCCTACTGTGGTCTTGGTTCTGAAATTTCCTAGGTGTGACTTTGAATTGAGCAGTTACTGGCATACTCACTAAAAGTACCTTTACATTCTTATTGATATAAGAGGCTTGAAGGGCCTTGGGTTCCCTGTGCTATCAAGACTTTAAGAGCAGGGAAAAGAGAAGGAAACCAGGTAGTTCCTGGGACTGTTTTTCCTGAAACAGATTAAGAATGGTTAGTGTAAAAGGAGAACTGCAGGGAGATAAACTATTTGACAACTGGTGCTGTTCCACACTAGTGTTGCCAACCCTGAATTTGCAGCTGAGTCCTCAACAGTGGTCTGTGAGGAACCCCCATGGTCCTGGGTTTACAGTTAAAACTGGGCCTCCAGGACAGAGAAATGGGTCCTTGTTAATGATTAGGACACAATAGCAGTTCTGTCCTCCAGCAAACCCCCTAAATGTAGTATTAGTGTCAGGACTGCTTGTTGTGTGGTGCCACCCAGCTCATGGGGTTTGAAGTAGCTGGGTAAACACAAATTTATGGCTAGCATTCTCTGTTATGTAATGAGTTCCTGTAAAGCATGCCTTATATGGACAAACTCTGCCCTCCTTTAGCAGAATTATTTTCCATGTCATTGTAAAAGTTGTCAACATATAATTTTTATTGATTATATGGGAATTTCATATAACATACATTACACTTCTTTTCCATTGCTTCCATATTCAAATTACTACCTGTTTCACACTACTTTTTTATTTTTTCTGGAAAATGCATCAAGCATACATCAAGTATGCATTTTTCATCTATGCATTGAAACATGACAGAGCCTCAGTGTCATGTCCCTTAAAGAAAACTGAGTTCATCCATGCCCCACCCTGCCACCACCCCCAAAAAGAAGCCATCAGTCCTGAAGAGCTCTATATTTCATCATCTTTATCCCAGATATTTTTATGTATTTACTTATTACCATTTGTTCCCTTTGTATTTCCTCTGCTGCCCCCTCCCTCTTCTCCTTCCAGTTTCACTCAGACTCTTGCTACTACCTTTACGATCTTTCTCTATTTCCCCGATATGGGAGGCCCTCCTCCACCTTCTATCTGGCCGTAGCTCATCAGGTATAAACAAGGCTGGCTGCATCATCATCCTCTGTGGTCTGATTCTCAGGGCATTTTTCTCTTTGTGTCCTCAATTCCCTCTACTTATGACACTCCTCCTGCCTCCTCTCCTGCAGGCTTCCCAGAGCTCTGAGGTGAGGAAGAATTTTTTAAAGAAATCCCATTTAGATCTTGGTATTTAAAGGCCTTTCTCTGCATAATATCGGACTGTGGGTCTCTGTAGGCAATCCCATTTAATGAAAGAGGAAGCATTTCTGTGGATCCAAGAACATGGCACTGATCTATCAGTTGAGGACTGAAAGCAACATATTTTATTAAAAACAGCCTGGGTTGCTTGAAAATTTTCATAGGATACCCTGGCTACACAATTCAATTAACTGCCACCTAATCCCTCTATTGAAGATTGACTTGGTCACAAGAGATGGCCTATTGGAACTTTATCCCCGCACTATTAGGAGACCTCCTAATAAGTGAATACATTCCATATTTGTCTTTCTGCATTTTAGTTACTTTACCCAGGATGATTTTTCCTGGTTCCATCCTTTTGCCTGAAAGTATCCTGATGTCATTTTCTTAGCTGAATAATTCTCCTTTATGGAAATAATCCACATTTTTCACAAAGGAGATTGTCAGCCCATTTCTTTAGAACTTGGAATTTGCTGGGACTTTAATCATTGTATTGAATGACAATCTCTCAGGATAACTATGTTCTTTTAGCCTAGAAGTCCCTACAAGTTCTTCTACTTCCTGGTGATTTGAATTGTAATGTCCCCTTTAAGCTCATTAATTTACAAGATTAGTCCAGAATGAAGAAATGTCTGGGAAATGTTAGATGGTATGGCCTTGTTTTATAATGTAATTACTATTAGAGTTATACTAAAGGATGCTGTGTTTTGAGTTAGATATGCCAATGAAAGTTAACAGAAACAATGGAGTCTATGTCTCTTGGTCTTTGTCATTTATTTCTTTTTATCTGTCTGTCTCAGTCTCTCTATTTCTGAAAATGTGTGTCTACAACTTTCTCAGTCTTTCACTGTCTGCTGCCATTTATGGTTCAGTATGAAAACCTCTCAGTTCTGCTGCAGGACTACAACAGAATGACTACTTGATGAAGTGACATCCTGGATGGTCTCTGCAAAAATGTAAGCAGTATCACAATTTAGAGCATTTTGTTCAAAGATTTTCCTTGGTGAGAGAGCATTTTCACAGTAAGTAGTTCACTGACTGAGGACATATCTGTACATTATCAAATATTAAACGAAATTGTGATAAGGTGAAACTCACAGGTCAAAGACAAATGAATTTTAATGATCACTTGAAAAAAAATATCTGACACTTTTCCTGAACTAAGAATTTGGGCACAGGACCTGTCATCTCTGAGTTTATGTGCTTTCAGCTTCCCAGACTGAGGCATGAAGTGCTGCACAGCCTTTCTCTCAAGCCGGCTGTCTACTTGGGCCTTTTATTTTATTTATTTATTTTTTTTATTTTTCATAAATTACACTTTATTCATTCTGCATCTCCCCATAAGCCGCTCCCTCCTCCCCTCCCTATCCCACCCTCCCTCCTCCCTCTGCTTGCATGCCACTCCCCAAGTCCACTGATAGGGGAGGTTCTCCTCTCCTTTCTGAACTTAGTCTATCAGTTCACATCAAAAGTGGCTGCATTGTCCTCTACTATGGCCTGGTCAGGCTGCTCCCCCCCAGGGGGAGGTGATCAAAGAGCAGGCCAATCAGATTATGTCAGAGGCAGTCCCTCTTCCCATTACTATGTAACCCAAGTGGACTCTGAACTTCCCTTGGCTACATCTGTGCAGGGGTTCTGGGTTGTCTCCATGAATAGTCCATGGTTGGAGTATGAGTCTCTGGGAAGTTCCCTGTGTTCAAATTTTCTTGTTCTGTTGCTCTCCTTGTGGAGACCCTGTCCTCTCCAGCTCTTACTATTTCCCAGTTCTTACCTACAATTTCATTCATTCTGCCCAACAGTTGCCCATCTGGCTCAGCATCTGCTTTGATAGTCTGAAGGGCAGAGGCTTTCAAAGGCACTCTGTGGTAGGTTCCTAGGTTGTTTCCTGTTTTCTTCTTCTTCTGATGTCCATCCTCTTTGCCTTTCCAGATGGGGATTGGACATTTTTGTTAGGGTCCTCTCTCTTGCTTAGTTTCTTTAGATGCACAGGTTTTAGTGGGTTTGTCCTATGTTGTATGTCTATATGAGTGAGTATATACCATGTCTGTCTTTTTGCTTCTAGGACAACTCAGTCAGGATGATCCTTTCCAGATCCCACCATTTACCTGCAAATTTCATGATTTCCTTATTTTTCATTGCTGAGTAATATTCCATTGTGTAGATGTACCACAATTTCTGCAACCATTCTTCAGTTGAGGGGCATCTGGGTTGTTTCCAGCTTCTGCCTATTACAAATAAAGCTGCTACAAACATGGTTGAGCAAATGTCCTTTTTGTGTACTTGAGCCTCTTTTGGATATAGGCCCAGTAGTGGTATGGCTGGATCTTGAGGAAGCGCTATTCCTAGTTGTCTGAGAAAGCGCCAGATTGATTTACAGAGTGGTTGTACAAGTTTACATTCCCACCAGCAGTGGAGAAGGGTTCCCCTTTCTCTACAACCTCTCCAGCATGTGTTGTCACTTGAGTTTTTGATCTTGGGCATTCTCATGGGTATAAGGTGAAATCTCAGGGTTGTTTTGATTTGCATTTCAATAATGGCTAGTGAGGTTGAGCATTTCTTTAAGTGCTTCTCTGCCATTCGGTATTCCTCTACAGAGAATTCTCTGTTTAGCTCTGTTCACCATTTTTTAAGTGGATTACTTGCTTTGCTGCTTTTCAGCTTCTTTAGGTCTTTATATATACTGGATATGAGTCCTCTGTCAGATAAAGGGTTGGTGAAGATTCTTTCCCAATCTGTAGGCGGTTGCTTTGTTTTGATGAAGGTGTCCTTTGCTTTACAGAAGCTTTTCAGTTTCATGTGGTCCCATTTATTGACTGTTGCTCTTAGAGCCTGTGCTGTTGGTTTTCTGTTCAGGAAGTTTCCCCTGTACCAATGAGTTCTAGGGTATTTCCCACCTTTTTTCAAGCTGATTTAATGTGTCTGGTTTTATGTTGAGATTTTTGATCCACTTGGACTTCAGTTTTGTGCAGGGTGACAAGTATGGATCTATTTTCATTTTTCTACATGTAGACATCCAGTTGGTCCAGCACCATTTGTTGAAGATGCTATCTTTTTTCCATTGTATGATTTTGGCGTCTTTGCCAAAGATCAGGTGTCCATAAGTGTGTGGGTTTATTTCTGGGTCCTCTGTTCGGTTCCATTGATCCACCATTCTGTTTCTATGCCAGTACCATGCAGTTTTTAAAACTGTTGCTCTATAGTACAACTTAAGATCAGGGATGGAGATACCTCCGGAAGATCTTTAATTGCAGAGGATTGTTTTAGCAATTCTAGGTTTCTTGTTATTCCATATGAAGTTGAGAATTTTTCTTTCCAGGTCTGTAAAGAATTGTGTTGGTAATTTGATGGGCATTGCATTGCATCTGTAGATTGCTTTTGGTAAGATGGCCATTTTTACAATGTTAATCTTGGCAAGCCATGAGCATGGGAGATCTTTCCATCTTCTCATATCTTCTTCTAATTCTTTCTTCAGAGATTTTAAATTTTTTTCATACAAGTCTTTTGACTTCCTTGGTTAGGGTTACTCTGAGGTACCTTATGTCATTTGTGGCTATTGTGAAGGGTGTTGTTTCCCTAATTTCTTTTTTAGACCTTTTTTCTTTTGTATACAGGAGGGCTACTGATTTTTTGGAGTTAATTTTTTATCCGGCCACTTTGCTGAAGGTGTTTATCAGCTGAAAGAGTTCCCTGGTAGAGTTTTTGGGGTCACTCAAATATACTATCATACCATTTGCAAATACTGATAATTTGACTTCTTCCTTTCCAATTTCTATCCCCTTGATCTCCTTCAACTCTCTTATTGCTCTAGCAAGGACTTCCAGCACTATGTTGAAGAGATATGGAGAGAGTGGGCAGCCTTGTCTTGTCCCTGATTTCAGTGGGATTGCTTTAAGTTTCTCTCCGTTCAGTTTGATGTTGGCTATAAGCTTGGTGTATATCGCCTTTACTATGTTTAGATATGTGCCTTGTATCCCTGATCTCTCCAATACTTTGAACATGAATGGATGTTGGATTTTGTCAAATGCTTTTTCAGCATCTAGGGAGATTATCATGTTTTTTTTTTCTTTCAGTTTGTTAATATTGTGGATCACATTGATGGATTTCCATACATTGAACCAACCCTGCATACCTGGGATGAAGCCTACTTGGTCATAGTGGATAATATCTTTGATGTGTTCTTGGATTCGGTTTGCAAGTATTTTATTAAGTATTATTTCATCAATGTTCATAAGGGAGATTGGCTGGAAATTCTCTTTCTTTGTTGAGTCTTTGTGAGGTTTAGGTACCAAGGTGACTATGGCTTCATAGAATGAGTTTGGTAATATTCCTTCTGTTTCTATTTTGTGGAATAGTTTGAAGAGAATTGGTGTTAGCGCTTCTTTGAAGGTCTGGTAGAATTCTGCACTGAAGCCATTTGGTCCTGGGCTTTTTTTGGATGGTAGACTTTTGATGACCACTTCTATTTCTTTGGGGGATATAGGACTATTTAGTTGATTTACCTGGTCCTGATTCAGCTTTGGTAAGTCAAATCGATCAAGAAAATTGTCCATTTCATTTAGATTTTCAAATTTTGTGGCATATAGACTTTTGAAGTAAGTCCTAATGATTGTTTGGATTTCCTCAGTGTCTGTAGTTATATCCAACTTTTAATTTCTGATTTTGTTGATTTGGGTGGTGTCTCTCTGCCTTTTAGTTAGCCTAGGTAAGGGTTTGTCGATCTTGTTGATTTTCTTAAAGAACCAGCTCTTGGTTTCATTGATTCTTTGAATTGTTTTATTTGTTTCCAATTGATTGATTTCAGCCATGATTTTGATTATTTCCAGCCATCTATTCCTTCTTGGTGTGTCTGCTTCTTCTTTTTCTAGGGTTTTTAAGTGAGCCTTTAGGGTGCTTGAATGAGCTGTCTCAAATTTCTTCTTGAAGGCACTTAGTGCTATGAACTTTCCTCTTAGCACTGCTTTCATTGTGTCCCACAAGTTTGGGTATGTTGTGTCTTCATTTTCATTGATTTCTAGAAAGACTTTAAGTTCTTTCTTTATTTTTTCCCTGACCCAGCTGTCATTTAGTAACAAGTTGCTCAGTTTCCATGTGTGTGTAGGCTTTTTGTTATTTCTGTTTTTGTTGAGGTCCAGCTTTATTCCATGGTGATCAGACAAGATACATGGGATTATTTCAATCTTCTTGTATCTGTTGAGGCTTGCTTTGTGACCCACTATATGGTCTATTTTGGAGAAGGTTCCATGAGGTGCTGAGAAAAAGGTAAATTATTTTGTGTTTGGGTGTAAAGTTCTGTAAATGTCTGTTAGGTCCATTTGATTCATGACCTGTGTCAGAGTCATTGTTTCTTTGTTTAATTTCTGTTTTGTTGACCTGTCCTTTGTTGAGAGTGGAGTGTTGAAGTCTCCCACTATTAATGTGTGGGGATCTATATGTGCTTCAAATTTTATCAATGTTTCTTTAACAAATGTGCGTGCTCTTGTATTTGCGGCATAGATGTTCAGGATTGTGATGTCTTCCTGGTGGAATTTTCCCTTGATGAGTATGAAGTGTCCTTCCCCATCTCTTTTGATTAATTTTGGTTGAAAGTCTATTTTATCACATATTAGAATGGCAACTCCTGCTTGCTTCTTGGGTCCGTTTGCTTGGAAAGTCGTCTTCCAACCCTTTACCCTAGGGTAATGTCTCTCTTTGTTTCTTAGGTGTGTTTCTTGTATGCAACAGATTGCTGGGACTTGTTTACTCATCCATTATGTTAGTCTGTGTCTTTTTATTAGAGAATTGATTCCATTGATGTTGAGGGAGATTAATGACCAGGGGCTATTAGATCCTTTGATAGTGATGTTGGCTGTGGTCATCAGGTTGTGTGCTTGGTTGCTTTTTGTTTTACTGAAGTGAGGTTATTTATTTCCTGTGTTTTCTTGAATGTAGCTAGCTTTCTTGGGTTGTATTTTCTTTTCCAGTGTCTTCTGTAATGCAGGATTTTTTTGTAGGTATTGTTGAAATTTGTTTTTGTCATTGAATATCTTGTTTTCTCCATCTATGAGGACTGAGAGTTTTGCAAGGTATAGTAGCCTTCGCTGACATCTGTGTTCTCTTAGGGTCTGCATGATATCATTCCAGGCCCTCCTGGCTTTCATAGTCTCTGTTGAAAAGTCAGGTGTGATTCTAATGGGTTTGCCATTATATGTTACTTTGCATTTTAACCTTGCAGCTTTTAGTATTTTTTCATAGTTCTGTATACTTACTGTTTTGATTAATATGTGGCAGGAGGATTTTCTTTTCTGGTCAAATTTGTTGGGTGTTCTGTAGGCCTCATGTATTCTAATTGGCCTCTCCTTTAGCTTGGGAAATTCTCTTCAATGATTTTGTTGAAAATATTTTCTGGGCCTTGGAGGAGGGAGTCTTGTCTTTCCTCTATAACTATTATTCTTAGGTTTTTGTCTTTTCATAATGTCTTGGATTTCTTGGATGGTCTGTGTCAGGAATTTTTTGGATTTAACATTTTCTTTGACAGGTACATTGATTTCTTCCATTGTATCTTCTACACCTGAGATTCTTTCTTCCATCTCTTGTAGTCTGTTGGTTATGCTTGCCTCTGTAGTTCCTGTTTTCTTCCCTAGATTCTTCCTTTCCATTATTTCCTCCATTTGTGTTTTCTTTAATTTTTCCAATTCTATCTTCAGGTCTTGAGTTGTTTTGTTTACTTCCTTCACCTGTCTGATTGTACTTTCCTGTTTTACCTTTAGTTCCTTCAACTCTGTTTCTATCATTTCATTCAGTGTTTTAAGCATTTCCTTTCTAAAGGCCATAAACTGTTTGGCTGCAGCTTCCTCTATTTCTTTAAGGATGGCAATATTCTGTTTGAGTTTATCTTCCTCTATGTCTTTACATATCTTATTTGTTTCCTCTGTTATCATCTTCATGAGCATACTTGTTAGGTCATCTTCTTGGATTTCAGTTATGGTGGGGTGTCCAGGGCTACTTGCCCCTGGGTAACTGGGTTCTGGAGATGCCATATTGCTCTGTCTTTTGTTGCTTGAGCTTTTACGCTGGACTCTACCCATTGTGCTATCTTAGTTGTTTGGGGTTATTTTCTGGTGGTTCTTGGGGATCCTGTGGTGGAGAGAATCCCCTTTGCAGAAAGCTGGCTTTTCCTGAAGGATGTCTTCTCAGCTTTTTAGGTATAGTCCCCGGATGGCTGGTGTTTTTTCAGGAGTTGCTCACCTCAGGGATATAGACCTGAATGGTAACTGTGGTCTTTGTTAGTCAAGAGGGTTCTCCTCTCACTCAGGGAAGTCCTGAGGGCAGCTGCCCTGTTTCTGGCTCTCTTGTTGTAAATTTAATGATCAGCTGCTGTGACCCAGTTGGACATCAGGCGGGTATCAACTGTTTGTGCCTGTGTCTGGAGGACAGCTGAGTGCTGGCGCATTGGCCCCACTAGTCTGCTAGACTTTTTCTAGGGAAGGATTAGTGATTTAGGTCAGTACAGTTTCCTTCCTTCCCTGTGGATTATCTGGAGACACGGACTCCCAGTCTCTTTTTTTGCCCTGGTGCACACTGCTCAGTGTCCACCAGCTGGCTGGCCTCAGAAACTGCCTGTGCCTGGAGCACAGCTGTGTGATGGCGGCTCAGTCTCTGCCAGCTGTCTGGTGTGCAGAAACTGCCTGTGTCTGCCTTTGTGGCCTTTGGGAACCTGGGTGCCTCCCTAAGCTGGGTAATATTCTGGGGACCTTTTCAGGTTGGGCGTGTCGGCTTAGTGCTCTGAGATCAGACCAGCCGTTTCCCTCCCTTGTTCGCACCAGACAGTGAAACTCATGCGCTGGTGCCCTGGTGCCCACAGTTCTATCTCAGGTGGCGAGTCTGGAGCACAGGCAGGCAGGGCTCAGTGCTGGAGCCTGGGTCCCAGGCTCTGGCTCCGGGCTGGCTCCTGGGGTGCCCGTGGAACCCGAGTCTTTTCCAGGGGATGTCTGGGTGACCTAAGGCCAGTCCCAGTTGTTTCCTGTACCCTGGGGTTATCCCTGGACTGAAAATTCCAGTCTCTGATAGTGTGGTGTGCACGGTTCAGTCTGGGATCGTGACCAGAGACACTGGCCTGTGGCTCTGGGCTGGGGCTGGGGCTGGTGGCCAGCAGCCAAGTGTCTGGTGGAACACAGAATCTCTTCCGTGGTTTAGCCAGGTGAGTTGAAAACTGATTTTATCCCCCACTGTGGGGTATCCTCTCACCTGGGAAACACAATGACTGTGTTTTATGGCCCCGAGTTCTGATTACTGGTTACTGTGCTGATCCTGCTGCTGCTGCTCAGAATGAGAGTCCTCCCGGTGCCACCATCTTGCCCCTCCTCCCTACTTGGGCCTTTTAAATACTGGTTCCTGAAACTCTCACTGGCTTTCACCTATTGCATGACATCACTGTTCCTCTCATCCAATCAGCACCTGAGAGAATCTTAAGGTTTTCATGGAGATGAGTAAACAATCTTTCTTTAGTGTCAAGTATCTCTGATCCTGTGCACACATGACATTTTTGTGAAACACAGAAAGCCTTTTTCTCATCCCTTTATCCAGATACCACACCTTTAGTCTTGTTTACCTCTGTGACAATGTCAGGTATGATATGAAACTTAAATGTCTATTTAATTGGAAAGATTCTTTCCTAAGTAGGTAAGCTTAAAAGTGATGTTGGATTAAAGGGAATGTACCGATTGACAAAGTGGTCTCATACTGTGGTCTTGGATCTGAAATTTCCATGCTTGTGACTTTAAACTGAGCATTTATTGACATGCTCACTAAATGGACCTTCACATTTTTATTGATATAATAGGCTGGCAGTGTCTAGTATTCCCTGGGCTATTGAGTCTTTGAGAGTATGGAAAAAAGAAAGAAACTGGGACTCTTTCAGCTGAAACAGAGAAATTTTGGTTACTTTAAAAGGAGAACTGATGGGATATAAACTATTTGACATCTGGTGTTGTTCTGCACTAGTGTTAGCAACCCTCAATGAGCAGGGTTGCCTTGGCTGATCTACTGAATCTGAAGCTTTGTCCTATTCAGTGTCAGTGAGGAACCCTCCTGCTTCTGATATTTACAGTTAAAACTGGGCCTTCAAGACAGAGCAATTCATCCCTCTTATATGACTAAGACACAAGAGCAGCTGTGTTTCCTTCTGTGGTCATCCAGAAAAACCCTTTAAACAGAGTATTAGTGCCAGGACTGCTTGTTCAGAGGTGCCAGCTGAGCTCATGTGGTCTGAGGTAGGCATGATAACTACTTGTTCATGGCTAGGATTCTTTGCTACATAATGAGTTAGTAGAAAGCATGCCTTACAAAGTCAAACTATGCCCTCCTTTAGAGGAATCTTTTCTCCATTTAAAAGTCATTGTAAAAGTGCTCAACATATTATTTTTATGGTTATGTGAAAATTTCATATATTATACATTAGAGTCTTTTTACAATGATCCCATGTTCAAATTCCTATCCATTGGTCAATATTTTTAAAGACCTCAATTGGAGTATGTGTTGTTCATATAGTCATTGGAACATGATCAGAGTCTCAGTGCCAAGTCCCTTAAAGAAAACTGATTTCATCATTGCCTCACCCTGCCACCATCCCCAAGAAGAAGCCATCAGTCCTGAAGATCTCTATAATCCATCAACTTGATCACTGTTTTTCTTATGAATTTTTTATGATTTGTTCACTTTGTATTCCTTATACTGACACCTCTTTCTTCAAGTTCAACCAACCCCTCCTTTTAAGCCCTTAAGCCATTTTTGTAGTTTGATGATTCTGAAGGACCTCCTTCCCCTTCTATCTGATCCTAGCATATCAGGTCTCATCAAGGCTGGCTGCATGATCTTCCTCTGTGGTCTGATTCTCAGGGCATTGTTCTCCTCCTGTCCTCAATTCCCTCTGCTTATCACATTCTCTCTTCCTCCCCTCCTGCAGAATTCCCAGAATTTGAGGGGAGGGAGTATTTCATATTGAAATCCCATTTAGAGCTGGGTGTTTTAAGGTCTCTCACTGTATAATATCAGACAGTGGGTCTCTATGCATTCCCACTTGATGCAGAAGGAAGTTTCCCTCTGTGTACTAGAACATGGCACTGATCTATCAGTTCAGGTTGGAGGGTGATATATTTTAATAACAAGAGCTTGGTTCTTTGAAAATTTCCATAGGAAGCCCTTGCCCAACAACTCAAATTCACTGCCACTCAATCCCCCTAGTGGAAGATTGGCTTGGTCATAAAAGATTTCCTATTCAAACTTTATCCCGCACTATTAGAAGACCACCTAATAAGTGAATACATACCATATTTGTCTTTATGCATTTTATTTACTTCACACAGGTTGATTTTTTGGGTTTCATACATTTGCCTGAAAATATCCTGATGTCATTTTCTTAGCTGAATAATACTCCATTATGGAAATAATCCACATTTTTCACAAAGGAGATTGTCAGTCCCTTTCTTTAGAACTTGGAAGTAGCTGGGACTTTAATCATTGTGTTTGAATGACAGACTCTCAGGATGACTATGTTCTTTTAGCCTAAAAGTCCCTCTAACTTCTTCAACTTCCTGGTGATTTGAATTGCAATGTCCCCTTGAACCTCATTTATTTACAAGATTAGTCCACAATAAGAAAATGTCTGGGAAAGGTTAGATGATATGGAATTGAAGGATAATGTAATTCCTAATGGAGTTATATTATAGGATAGTTTGCTTTGAGGTTGATATGCCAATGTAAGTGACCAGACACAAAGGAGTCTCTGTTTCTTTGTTTCTGTGACTTTATGTCTTTGTTTCTGAAGGTCTCAGTCTATTTCTGTATCTGTCCTTCTAGCTCTTTCTCTCTCTTCCTGCCATTTGTGATTCAATTGCTCTCAGTTTATCTGAAGGACTACAACAAGATGGGTGCTTGCTGACATGACATCATGGATGCTCTCTCTTAAAATATAAGCAAGGTCCCAATTAAAAGCTCTTTGTACAAAGAGTTGCCTTGGTCAGGGAACATTTGACAGTAAGTAATTCACTGACTGAGGACATGTCTGTGCATTTAACAAATAACAATGGAATCTGTGATAAAGTAAAAGTCACATGTCAAGGACAGTTGACTTTATTAATGACATCTTGAAAGAAATAGGTGACATTTTTTTCCTGAAATAAGATTCTTGGACACAGGAATTGTCATCTTTGTGTTGTTTGCTTTAGCTGCCCATATTAAGTCCTGTCACAGTGACCACCATTTCACTCCAACAGGCTGTCCACTTGACCCTTTTAATAACTGGCTCCTGAATCTCTTACTGGCTTTCATATTTTTCATGACATCATTCTCCCACTCAGCCAATCAGAACCTAAGAGAATCTTGAGGTTTCCATGGAGACAACAAAACAAAAATTCCTTAATGTCCTTTATCTCTGACCCTGTGCACATATGACTTTGTGTGTGTGTATGTGTGTATGAAACCCAACAAGCCTTAATTTCATCCATTCATCCAGATTCCACACCTTTATTCCAGTTTATCTTTGAGACAATGTCAGGTAGGAAATGAAAATTTAATGTTTATTTGGACATCTTCCAAAATAGGGAACTTCAAAGTGATGTGGGATTAAGAGAATGTACCCAATGACAATGTGTTCTCCTACTATGGTTTTGGATCTGAAATTTCCTAGGTTATGACTTTGAACTGAGCAGTTACTCATGTCCTCACTAAATGTACCTTCATATTCTTATTTATATAATAGGCTGGCAAGGTCTAGGGTTTCCTGGGGTATTGAGTCTTTAAGATCAGGAAAAAATAGTAGAAAACCAGGCCTTTCCTAGGACTTTTTGGCTGAAACACAGAAACATTGTTGAGTGTAAAAGGAGAACTGAGGGTCAATAAACTCTTTGTCAGATGATGCTCCTAATAAGTGAATACATACCATATTTTCCATCTTCATTTTAGTTACTTCACCCAGGATGATTTTTCTTGGTTCTATCCATTTGTCTGGAAATACCATGATGTCATTTTCTTAGCTTAAGAATACTCCATTATGGAAATATTTCACATTTTTTTTCCAAAGGAGATTGACAGGCCTGTTCTTTAGTACTTGGAAGTTTCTGGGACTTTAATCAATATATTGAATGGCAAACTTTCAGGAAAACTATGTTCTTTTAGCCTAAAAGTCTCTTCATCTTCTTCCAATTACTGGTAGTTTTCAATGCAATGTCCTCTTGAAGACCATTATTTACATGTGGAGGACCATTATCTCCAGTGTGGAAATGTTTGGGAAGGATTATGAGTTAAGTCATAGTTAGATAATATACCTTTTTGTTTCCCTAATTTCTTTTTCAGCACTATTTTCTTTTGTATACATGAGGGCTACTGATTTTTTGAGTTAATATTGTATCCAGCTACTGCGCTGAAGTTGTTTATCAGCTGTAAGATTTCCCTGGTAGAATTTTTGAGGTCATTCTGGCATAGAATCATATCATTTGCAAATAGTGATAGTTAGACTTCATTATTTTTGTTTTCTATCCCTTTGAAATACTTCAATTGTCTTACTGTTCTAGCAAGGACTTCCAGAACTATGTTGAAGAGATGTGTAGAGAGTGGGCAGCCTTGCCTTTTCCCTGATTTTAGTGGAATTACTTTAAGTTTCTCTGCTTTTAGGTTGATGTTGGCTATAGGCTTGCTTGCTTATACTATCTTTACATATGTGCCTTGTGTCTTTGATCTCTCCAAGACTTTAAAGATGAATGAATGTTGGATTTTGTCAAATGCTTTTTCATCATATAAGAAGATTATCATGTTTTTTTTTTCAGTTTGTTAATATGGTGGATAA
Organism: Meriones unguiculatus; assembly: GCF_030254825.1. Lineage (NCBI taxonomy): Eukaryota > Metazoa > Chordata > Mammalia > Rodentia > Muridae > Meriones > Meriones unguiculatus. The sequence goes on from NW_026843709.1 coordinate 13,283,781, forward strand.
CATTGATGTTTTTCTATATATTGAACCAACTGCATACCTGGGGTTTAGCCTGCTCAGTCATTGTGGATGATATCTTTGATATGACATACAGTACCTTGGTATGACCCTAACCAAGTAAGTCAACATACAATAAAAAAAATCAATTCTTTGAAGAAAGAATTAGAAGATCAGGTGTCCATAAGTGTGTGGGTTTATTTCTGGGTCCTCTGTTCTGTTCCATTGATCCACCATTCTGTCTCTATGCCAGTACCACACAGTTTTTAAAACTGTTGCTCTATATTACAACTTAAAATCAGGAATGGAGATCTTTTATTGTAGAGGATGGTTTTAGCAATTCTGGGTTTCTAGTTATTCTATATGAAGTGAGAATTATTCTTTCCAGGTCTGTAAAGAATTGTGTTGGTAATTTGATGAGAATTGCATTGAATCTGTAGATTGCTTTTGGTAAGATGGCCATTTTTATTATGTTAATTGTGCCAAGCCATGAACATGGGAGATCTTTCCATCTTCTGATGTTTTCTTCTAATTCTTTCTTCAGAGACTTGAAATTTTTTTTATACAAGTCTTTGACTTCCTTGGTTAGGGTTACTCCAAGGTAACTTATGTCATTTGTGGCTATTGTGAAAGGTGTTGTTTCCCAAATTTCATTCTCAGCCCTTTTGTCTTTTGTATATAGGAGGGCTTCTGATTTTTTTCAGTTAATTTTGTATCCAGCCACTTTGCTGAGGTTGATTATCAGCTGTAGGAGTTCCCTGGTAGAGTTTTTGGGGTCATTCACCTATATCATCTGCAAATATGATAGTTCCTCTCCAGTTTGTATCCCCTTGATCTCTATCAACTGTCTTATTGCTCTAGCAATAAGACACCAAAACCATACAATGGAAAAAAGATAGTATCTTCAACAAATGCTGATGGTCTAACTGGATGCCTACATGTAGAAAAATGAAAATAGATCTATATTATCACACTGCACAAAACTGAAGTCCAAGTGGATCAAAGACCTCAACATAAAACCAAACACATTAAACCGGCTTGAAAAAAAAAGTGGGGAATACCCTAGAACTCATTGGTACAGGAGAAAACTTCCTGAACAGAACACCAACAGTACAAGCTCTAAGATCAACAATCAATAAATGGGGCCTCATGAAACTGAAAAGATTCTGTAAAGCAAAGTAAATGGTCATCAAAACAAATCAAACACCTACAGATTGGGAAAGAATCTTCACCAACTCTTTATCTGACAGAGAAATCATATCTAATATATCTAAAGAACTAAAAAAGCTGAAAAGCAGCAAACCAAGTAAGCAACTTAAAAAATAGGGAACAAAGCTAAACAGAGAATTCTCAATAGAGGAATATCAAATGGCAGAGGAGCACTTAAAGAAATGCTCAACCTCATTAGCCATTAGGGAAATGCAAATCAAAACAACCCTGAGATTTCACCTTACAAACATCAAAATGGCCAAAATCAAAAAAACTCAAGTGACAACACATGCTGGAGAGGTTGTGGAGAAAGGGGAACCCTTCTCCATCCTTCTCCACTGTTGTTGGGAATGTAAACTTGTACAACCACTCTGGAAATAGATATGGCATTTTCTCAGACAACTAGGAATAGCGTTTCCTCAAGATCCAGACATACCACTCCTAGGCATATATCCAAAAGAGGCTCAAGTAAACAAAAAGGACATTTGCTCAACTCTGTTAGTAGCAGCTTTATTTGTAATACCCAGAAGCTGGAAACAGCACAGGTACCCCTCAACTGAAGAATGGATGCAGAAATTTTGGTACATCTATATGATGGCAGTATTAGTCAGCAATGAAAAATGAGGAAATGATGAAATTTGCAGATAAATGGTGGAACTTGGAAAGGATCATCCTGAGTGAGTTGTCCCAGAAGCAAAAAGACACATGGTATATACTCACTCATATAGACATACAACATAGGACAAACCCACTAAAATCTGTGAATCTAAAGAAACTAAGCAAGAGAGAAGACCCTAACTAAAATGCTCAATCTCCATCCTGAAATGCAAAGAGGATGGACATCAGAAGATGAAGAAAACAGGAAACAAACTAGAAACCTTCCACAGAGGGCCTCTGAAAGCCTCTGCCCTACAGACTATCAAAGCAGATGCTGAGCCTAATGGCCAACTATCAGGCAGAGTGAATGGAATTTTATGTAAAAAGTGGGAATTAATAAGAGCTGGAGAGGACAGTAACTACACAAGTAGAGCAACAGAACAAGAAAAATTGAACACAGGGAACTTCCCAGAGACTCATACTCCAACCAAGGACTATTCATGGAGATAACCTAGAACCCCTGCACAGATGTAGCCCATGGCAGTTCAGTGTCCAAGTGGCTTACATAGTAATGTGAAGAGGGACTGCCTCTGACATAATCTGATTTGCCTGCTCTTTGATCACCTCCACCTCAGGGGGAGCTGCCTTACCAGGCCACAGAAGAGGACAATGCAGCCACTTTTGATGAGAACTGATAGACTAAGATCAGAAAGAAGGAGAGGAGAACCTCCCTATCAGTGGACCTAAGGAGGAGCATGCATGCAGAAAGGAGAGGGAGGGTGGGATCGGGAGGGAAGGACAGAGGGGCTTATGGGGGATACAAAATGAATAAAGTGTATTTAATAAAAAAAGTTAAAAAAAGAAAAAAAGAAAAAATTTCAGAAACTGGGATGAACTTGAGCAACACTAAACCATTTCAACCAAGTAGCATTTGCTTTCTATCTTTATGAATTTTCTTATTCCTATTTCTTATTAAAAAGTTGAAATTGTTAAAAAAAATCAGAAGACGATATCAGAAGATGAAAAGATCTTCCAATCTCATTGTTTGGCAGTCTTAGCATAGAAAAAAATGATGATTTTACCAAAACCAATGTACAGATTCAATGCAATACCCATCAAATTATCAAATCAATTCATTACAGACCTGGAAAAAAATTCTCAACTTCATATGGAAAAACAAGAATTGCTAAAACATTCCTCAACAATAAAAGATCTTTAGGAGGTATTTCCATCTTTGATCTCAAGTTGTGTTATAGAGCAACAGTAACCAAAACTTCATGGTACTGGCATAGAAACAGAATGGTGGATCAATATAACTGAATAGAAGACCCAGAAATAAACCCTCACACTTAAGGACTCCTGATTTCTGTCAAAGATGCCAATACCATACAATGGAAAAATGTTAGCATCTTCAACAAATGGTACTGGTGTAACTGGATGTATACATGTAGAAAAAAATGTAAATAGATCCATATTTATCAGCCTGAACAAAACTAAAGTCCAAATGAATCAAAGCCCTGAACATAAAACTGGACACATTAAATCAATTAGAAGAAAAATTGGGTAAGAACCTTGAACTCATTGGTATAGAAAACAACTTCCTGAACGAAATACCAACAACATAGGCTCTAAGAGCAACAGCCAGTAAATCAGACCTCATGAATCTGAAAAGATTCTGTAAAGCCAAGGACACTGTTATCAAAACAACACGAATGCCTACAGATTGGGAAAGAATCTTCACAAAGCCTCTATGTGACAGAGGGCTAATATAAAGTATATATAAAGAACTAAACAAGTTAATAAGCAACAACTCAAGTAATCCATTTAAAAGATGGGGAACAGAACTAAACTGAGAATTCTCAATAGAGGAATAACGATTGGCAAAGAAATACTTAAAGAAATGCTCAACCTCATTAGCCATCAGGGAATGCAAATCAAAATGTCTCTGAGATTTCATCTTTTAACAATCAGAATGGACAAGATCAAAAACAAAAGTGACAATACATGCTGGAGAGATTGTGGACAAAGGGGAATCCTCCTCCACTGCTTTTGTGGATATAAATATATACAACCTTTCTATATATCAATCTGGTGCTTACTCAGACAACTAGGAATAGTGCTTCTTCAAGATTCATCTATACCCCTCCTAATCATATATCCAAAGGAGGCTCAAGTACACATAAGGACATTTGCTCAAACATGTTTGTAGCAGCTTTATTTTTAATAGCCAGGAGCTGGAAACAATCCAGATGCCCTCTAAGTGAAGAATGGATACAGAAGTTGTGGTATATCTATACAATAGAATATTACTCAGAAAAAAAAGGAAACCATGGAATTTACAGGAAATTGATGGGAAGTGGAAGTGAGCTGTCCCAGAAGCACAAAGACACAAGGTATATACTCACTCATATACACATATAATATAGGATACACCTAGTACAGTCTGTACACCTTAAGAAAGTAATAAATTGGCAGGACTCTGGCTAAAATGCTCAATACCCATCCCAAAAGACAAAAAGGATGGACATCAGAAGAAGGAGAAAACAGGGAACAAGTTAGGAGCCTGCCACAGAAGACCTCTGAAAGGCTCTGACCTGCACATTTTGAAAGCAGATGCTGAGACTCATGGCCAGCTGTCGGGCAAGTGCATGGAATCTAATGAAAGAAGTGGGAAATAGTAAGATCTTGAGAGGACAGGAGCTCCAACATGTAAGCAATAAAACCAAAAAAATCTGAGCACAGTTGTCTTTTATGAGACTCATACTCTAATCAATACTATGCATGGAGATAACCTAGAAGCCTTACAGAAATGTAGCCCATGGCAGTTCAGTGCCCATGGTTGCAGGGAGCTTGCTATCTACTTCTCAGGCTCAGAACACCCCACTTGCAGAGAGATGGCCAAAGACATTTTCTGAGACATGGAACTTAGATAAGACCTGCATCTGCTGTGGCTAAGAGACAGAATTCCAATTACCAAATTGCTTCAGTTTTCCATTCTTTGTTTAATCGATAGCCTGTCTTATTTTGGTGAAATGGGCATTTTTCCTTATTCATCATGTAGGTTGCATCTGACTTTTACGACCCTTTGTCTTAGGTTGGAAAAACCACAATTTTACTCTGACCCATCATTGACTTACCTCCATATCAAATGGGGTTGTTAGAGATCTTTAATTTAAATTCATGCAACTCTACTTGCATGCACTGAAGTTGTTGAAGAAGGAACTGTAATACACAAGGAAGGCAGGCACAGGCCCATACCTGCCAGGCCCCCAAGTGTCAGTCCCCACTTAAGCACAGAGATGAAAGATGGAAAGGGCCTCCTGAGGCTACTAAATCTATCCCATGCTGTATTGGACAATTCTAACCTAGGTTTCTTGGCAGATTCTATGTCATGGATCTTACCTTCTCATCATTGACATGTCCAATGAGAAATTTTTGCTAGACCAAAATCCAGCAAGGTGATTCTGAACCTGAGTCAAATTAAATTCCATTTCATCATACCAAGAATCAGAAATCCTAACAGGAATCATAACAAAAGCAGGTTGCTTAACAACTAATACTGAAGAAGCATTATTATCAACACTAACACAGTTAGTAATATTGTAATATACACATTCATTTGAATAGGTATCATTGTTCTAAAATGTCTTACTACAGTGTTTCCAATGAGCGGTAAATAAGGAGGATCAACACAAGCCAAAAAGAAGTATAGTTGATTAACTTAGCAAAGCTACTTGCATTCCTAGAGAGAATGCCTATATATCTCTATGTAGCCCCCAATATCCAGACATAGGTTGTTTTTATATGAAGTCCTCCCAAGGGTAGCCCTTACAGCTTTTTTCTAAAACAAAGGAATTTTGACTGCCTTTACCAGAAGCCAAGTTCTTAATACCCTTAATGATAGACTAGTCTAGTCCATGATTGTAAATGCATGGTCATTGTCCCAGAAGTATATGGTAGGCAGTTCCCCATAGCATCTTGTCTAAGGAACCACCAGTAGAGGACAAGTATGTTGATCCCCTTTCTCACATGGCAGAAACTCATAATAGCATAATAGCTTTGTGATGTCAGCATAGCTTTGAGATGTTATAATATCATTTTAAAGTCATATTGTTTTGAATTCATAATAGCATTGTAATGTCATAATTCCATTGTGATATCATAACACAATCATGTCTTAAGAGCATTGTGATGTCATCATAATAGTGTGATGTCATGACAGCTTTGTTACGTCATAATGGAATTGTGCAGTCATAACTACATTGTGATGTATCATAGTATTGTGATGTTATAACAGCTTTGTGATGTCATAATATAATTATGGTGTCATAATTGCATTGTGATATCATAATAGCATTGGAATGTCATTATATTTGTGAGATCATAACACTATTGTAATAGCATAATAGCATTGTGATATCATCATAGCACTGTGATGCCATCATAGCATTGTGAAGTTATACCATTGTGAGGCCCTAATAACATTTTGCTGTCATAATAGTATTGTGATGTCAAAATTACCATTATGATGTCATATCATTGTGTTGTCGTAATAGAATTTAGATATCATATCACTGTGATCTCATACTTTTTGTTGTCATAATAGTATTGTAAGGTCATAATATGGTTGTGATGTCATAATATAATTTTGAGGTCAGGATTGTCATAATAACATTGTGACATCATAATAGATTTGTGATGTCATAATATAATTTTGATAGCATAATCCCTCTTTTCAGTCATAATAGCACTGTGATATCATAAAACAATTTTTAGGTCATAATAGCATTGTGAGGTCAGAATACCTTCATGATATCATAACAGCATTTTGATATCATATCATTATGATATCCGAACAGCATTGCGATATGATAATAGCAATGTGAAGTCATAATAGGACTGTTATGTCATTATACCATTGTGATGCAATAATGCTATTGTGATGTCATATCACTGTGAAGTCATAATATCATAATGATTTCATAAAGGCATTGTGATGTCATAATACAACTTTGTGGTCATACTAGCATTGTTATATCATAATAAGCTAATGATGTCATAATAGCATTTTAATGTGACAATAGCCTTATGAAATTTAATAGCAATGTGATGTCATAATGTCATAATAGCTTTGGGGTGTCGTACTAACACTGTGATGTCATATCATAATCATGTCAAAACAGCATTGTGATGTCCTAATACCATTGCAATATGATAATAGCTTTGTGACATCATAATGGCATTGTCATAATCCATTGTGATGTCAACATAATGATGTTATACCACAATCATGTCATAATAGCATTGTGATATCATAATAGCAATTGTATGTCATGATGAATTTTGTTGTCATAATAGCATTTTGATGTCAAAATTCCATTAGGTGTCATAACACAATCATGTCTTTTTACCATTGTGATGTCATCATACCATTGTGAAGTCATAATAAGATGTGATGTCATAATAGCATTGTAATGTCATAATAGCATTGGGAAGTCATAACACCATTGTGATAGCATAATAGCATTGTGATATCATCATAGCATTGCGAAGTCCTAAGTATCTTTGTAAAGTCATATTTTTCAAAGTCATAATAGCATTGTAATGTCATAATACCATTGTGATGTCATAATATCATGGTGATATCATAATATCGTTTTGATGTCAGAATTCATTGTAATATCATACCACAATCATATTGTAATACGATTCTGATGCCATAATAGTATGGTGATGTCATAATACCATTGTTAAATCAGAATACCATTGCAGTGTCATACCATATTTATGCCATAATACCACTGTGATGTCATATTATGTTTTTAAGGTAAATATAGCATTGTGAAGTCATAACACCATTGTGTTGTCATAATAGCATTGTGATGTTATTATAGCATTGAGAGTTCATACTATTGCCATGCCATTTTAGCTTTGTGATATCATAATATCATAGTGATATCATCATTGCATTGTGATGTCCTAATACAATTGTGAAGTGATAATAGCTTTGTGATGTCATAAAATCATTTTAATGTCATAATATCATTGGAATATCATGAGGAATTTTGATGTCATGATGCCATTGTGAAGTCATAATAGGATTGTGATCTCAAAATTATATAGTGATGTCATACCACAGTCATATCATAATACAACATTGATATAAAGCGTTGTGATGTCATCATAGCATTGGGATGTCCTAATATCATTTTTAAGACATACTGTCCTTAATTTTAATAATCTTATCAGGTCATAATTCCATTGTGATATCATAACAAAATTATGTTGTAATAGTATTATGATGTCATCATAACCTTGTGATGTCATAATAGCATTGTGATGTCATAATAACATTGTGATGTCATATAATTATGGAGTCATGGTAGTATTTAGGTATCATACCATTGTGATGTCATAATACCTTTTTAAGTTTAATAATATTTTAGTATCATAATACCATTCTGATCTCATAATAGCATTTTAAGATCATAATAGATTTGTGAAGTCATAACACCATTGTGTTCTCATAATCACATTGTGATGTCATAATATCACTGTGAAGTCATAATACCATTGTGATATTAGAACAGCATTTTGATATCATAATACCATCTTGAAATCTTAATACTATAGTGATGTCATAATAACATTTTATTGTCATAATAGCATTGTGATGTCATAATAGTAGTGTCATACCATAATAACATTGTGAAATTATAACACCATTGGGATGTCATAATATTTTGATGTCATAATAGCCTTGTGATAACAAAATACCTTTCTGATGTCATAAAAGCATTGTGATTTCATATCATTGTGATGGCATTATAGCATTGAGATATAATAGCATTTTGTTGTCATCATACCATTGTGTAGTCATATCATTGTAAAGTTATAATAACATTTTGATGTCAAATTTCCATTGTGATTTCATACCAAAATCATGTAGTGTTATATTTGTGATGTCATAATAGCAGGGTGAAGTCATAATTCCATTGTGAAATTATAATAATAAGGTGATATCATAAAATCTTTGTAATGCCTAAAAACATTTTGATGTAATAACATCATTGTGATGTCATAATACTATTTATATGACATAATAGTATTTTGATATCATAATTCCATTGTGATATGATAATACCTTTGTGATGTGATAATCCATTGTAATGTCATAAGAGCATCGTTATGTCATCAAAGCATTGCAATGTGTTAATACCATGGTGATGCCATAATAGAATTGATATGCCATAAAAAGCACTGTGTTGTCTAATAGTATTTTTTTAAGTCATAATGCTATGGTGATGTCAATGTTCCATTGTGATGTCAAACAACAATTCATATCGTAATAGCATCATGATGTCATAATAAAATTGTAATGTCATAATAGCATTGTAATGTCATTAAATCATTGTGATGAGATTTTGATGTCATATCATTGTTTTCATAAGAGCATTGAGACAACATACAATTATGATGTCATGATAGCTTTGTGAAGTCATAATAGAACTGTGATATCATAATACCATTGTGATGTCATAATAACATTTTTGAGGTCAAATTAGCTTTGTGAGTTCATAATAACATTATGATGTCATAATAGGTTTGTAATGACATAATATCATTGTGATTACAAAATTCCAGTGTGATGTCATACCACAGTGTCATAGTAGCTTGTGAGGTCATCATAAAATTTTGATGTCATAATAACATTATGAAATCATAAAACCATTCAGGTGTCATATACTTGTGATGTCATAATAGCATTCTGATGTAAAAACACATTTTTGATATCAAAATATCATTGTGGTTTTATATTATTGAGATATCATAGTTGCACAGAGATATCATAATTACATTGTAAATTCATAATAGCATTGTGCTGTCATAATATCATTGCGATGTCATAAGGCTATTGTGAAGTTAAAATACCATTGGGCGTCATAATAGAATTTAATGTCATAATTACCTTGTGAAGTCATAACACCACCTAGATATCATAATAGCATTGCAATGTCATAATATAATCATGATGTCATAACATTAAGATGTCATAATAGGTTTGTGATGTCATAATAGGTTTGTGAATTCACAACATCATTGTGTTGTCATGATATCATTGTGATGTCAAAATTCTATTGTGATGTCATATCACCATCGTGTCATAATACCATTCCTGTGCCATAATAATAGACTGGTAATGTCATAATAGCTCTGTGATGTCATAATAGCAGTGTGTTCTCAAAATAGCATTGTGATGTCATAATACCATTGTGAACTCATACTGTTAGGAAGTCATAATAACATTGTGACATCTTAATATCATTCTGATATCAAAATACCATTGTGATGTCTTAATAGCATTTTCAGGTCATATGCCATTGATATGTCAAAATTACATTGTGATGTCATACCACAATCATGTTGTGATAGCATTGTGATGTCATAATACCACTGTGATGTCATAATATCATTCTATTTTTATGTTTTTTTATTCTTTATTAATTACACTTTATTCAAACCCCCTGTGGTTTCCTCACCCATCCCTTCCCAATCTCTCCCTTCCTACATCTTCTGCAACCATGCTGCTCCCCAAGTCCACTCATAGGGGAGGTCTTCTTTTATTTTTCTTCTGATCCTAGGCAATTACGTCTCATCAGGAATGTCTGCATTGTCTTCTTTTGTGGCCTGGTAATGCTGCTTACCCCTCAGAAGGAGGTAATTAAAGAGAAGGCCAATCAGTTCATAGCAGAGACAGTCTCTGTTTTTATTACAATGGAACCCACTTGGATACTGAAATGCCATCTGTGCAGGGTTCTTAGGGTATCTCGATGCATAGTCCTTGGTTAGAGCATCAGTCTCAGAAAAGAACCATGTGCTCAGATTTTTTTGGTTCTTTTGTTCTCCTTGTGGAATTCCTGTCCTCTCCAGATCTTACAGTTTCCCACTTCTTTCCTAAGATTACCTGTACTCTGCCCAAAGGTTGCCTCTAAGTCTCAGCATCTGCATTGATAGTCTGCAAGGCAGAGCCTTTCAGAGGTCCCCTGTGTCAGGCTTCTGACTTATTTCCACATTTTTGCCTTCTTCTGATGCCCTCCTCTTTGACTTTCTAGATAGGAATTGAGCATTTTAGCAAGACTCCTCCCTCTTGATTAGTTTCTTTAGGTGTACAGATTTTAGTAGAGTTGTCCTGTATTATATGCTTATATGAGTGAGTATATACCGTGTATGTCTTTCTGCTTCTGGGATAGCTCACTCAGGATGATTTTTTTTCAGATTCCACCATTTACCTGGAAATTTCATGAATTCCTTTTTTCCCCTTTATTTATTTATTTATATTTATTTTTTCTTATTAATTATGCTTTACTCACTTTGTATGCCCTCCCAAGGTTCCCTCCCTCTTCCCATCCCAATCCCTCCCTTCCTCCACCCTCTGGATCCATGCCCCTCCCCAAGTCCATGAATAGGGGAGGACTTCTTTTCCTTCCTTCAGATCCTAGTCAATTAGGTCTCATCAGGAGTTGGTGCCTTGTCCTCTTCTCTGACCTGGTAATGCTGCTTCCCCCTCAGAGGGAGGTAATTAAAGAGCAGGTCAATCAGTTCATGTCAGAGACAGTCCATGTTCTTATCCCAATGGAACCCACTTGGATACCAAATTGCCATGGGCTACATCTGTTCAGGGGTCTTAGGTTATCTCCATGAATAGACCTTGGTTGGAATAGCAGTCTCAGGAAAGACCCCTGTGCTCAGATTTTTTGGTTCTTTTGCTCTCCTTATGGAGTTCCTGTCCTCTCCAGATCCTACTGTTTCACACTTCTTTCCTAAGCTTCCCTGCACTGTGCCCAAAGGTTGCACATAAGTCTCAGTATCTATGTTGATAGTCTGCAGGGCAGAGCCTTTCAGAGGTCCTCTGTATCAGGCTCCTGATTTGTTCCCTGTTTTCTCCTTCTTCTGATGTCCAGCCTGTTTGCCTTTCTGAATACCTCACTCTGGATGATCTTTTCCAGATCCCACCATTTACCTGCAAATTTCATGATTTCCTTATTTTTTATTGCTGAATAATATTCCATTGTGTAGATAAACCACAATTTGTGCATCCATTCCTCCACTCAGGAGCATCTGGCTGTTTCCAGCTTTTGGCTATTACGAATAAGTTGTTACAAACATGGTTGAGCAAATGTCCTTATTGTGTACTTGAGAATCTTTTGGATATATGCCTAGGAGTGGTATAGCTTGATCTTGAGGAAGTGCTATTCCTAATTGTCTGAGAAAGGGCAAGATTGCTTTCCAGAGTGGTTTTACATGTTTACATTCCCATCCACAGGGAGGAGGGTTCCCCTTTGTCCAGAACCTTTCCAGCATGTGTTTTCACTTGACTTTTTGAACTTAGCCATTCTGATGGGTGTAAGATGAAATCTTAGGGTCATTTTGATTTTCATTTTCCTTGTGACTAAGAATGTTGAACATTTCTTTAAGTGTTTCTCTGCCATTCTATATTCTTCTATTGAGAATTCTCTGTTTAGTTTTGTACTGCATTTTTTAACTGGTATACTTGGTTTGTGGCTTATATATATAAAGAAATAAAGAAGCTTACATATAAAGAACTTTTTGAGTTCTTTATATATAATGGATAGTAGTCTTCTGTCAGGTATAGATTTGGTAAAGATCCTTTCTCAGTCTGTAGGCTGTGGTTTTATTGTGACAACAGTGTCCTTTGCTTTACAGAAGCTTTTCAGTTTCGTGAGGTTCCCTTTATTGATTGTTGCTCTTAGAGCCTTTGTTGTTGGTGTTCTGTTTGGGAATTTTTTCTGGTACCAATGAGATCAAGGCTCTTTCCCCTTTTTCTTCTAAGCGGTTTAGTTTGTCTGGTTTTATATTGAGGTTTTGATCCACTAGGACCTAAGTTTTCTGCAGGCTGATAAATATGGATCTATTTACATTTTTCTACATGTATACATCTTTGATCCACTTGGACTTTAGTTTTGTGCAGGTTGATAAGTATGGATTTATTTGCATTTTTCTGCATGTAGACATCCAGTTCGACCAGCACCATTTGTTGAAGGTGCTGTCTTTTTTCCATTGAATGCTTCTGGTGTCTTTATAAAAGATCAGATGTCCATAACTGTGTGGATTTATATCAGGGTCTTCTATTTGATTCCAATGATCCACCATTTTGTCTCTATGTCAGTACCACACAGGTTTTAGTATTGTTGTTTTATAGTACAGCTTGAGATTAGGAATAGAGATACCTCCTGAAGATCTTTAATGTAGAAATTTTTTTTATCAATTCTTGGTTTTTTGTTTTTCATATGAAGGTGAGAATTTTTCTTTCTCAAATCAAGAAATCAAGAAATTAAAAACAAATAAAACATTTTAAAGAATCAAAGAAGGCAAGAGGTGGTTCTTTGAGAAAATCAACAAGATAGACAAACCCTTAGACAAACTAACTAAAGGGCAGAGAGACACTATCCAAATCAACAAAATCAGAAATGAAAAGAATATAACCAAAGACACTGAAGAAATACAAACAATAATTAGGACGTACTTTAAAAGACTATCTGCTATAAAATTTGAAAATTAAATGAAATGGACAAATTTCTTGACCAATTCTACATTCCAAAGCTGCATCAAGACCAGGTAAATAAATAGTCCTATCTCCCCTAAGGAAAATTGAAGCTCTCATCAAAAGCCTACCATATAAAAAAAAAAGCCCAGGACCAGTTGGTTTCAGCACAGAATTCTACCAGACCTTCAAAGAAGAGCTAACACCAATACTCTTCAAACTATTCCACAAAATAGAAAGAGAAGGAACACTACCCATTCTATAAAGCCACAATCACGTTGGTACCTAAACCTCACAAAGACCTAACAAAGAAACAGAATTTCAGGCCAATCTCCCCTATGAATATTGATGCAAAAATACACAACAAAATACTTGCAAATTGAATCAAAGTACACATCAAAGATATGACAAAGTAGGGTTCATCCAGTGCATGCAGGGATGGTTCAATATATGGAAATCCATCAATGTGAACCACCCATAAACAAAGTAAAGGAGAAAAACCACATGATCATCTCCTTAGATGCTGAAAAGGCATTTGACAAAAATCCTACAACCATTCATGTTTAAAGTCTTGGAGCGATCATGGATACAAGTTACATACATGAACATAGTAAAGGCAATATACAGCAAGCCTAGAGCCAATATCAAACTCAATGGAGAGAAACTTAAATCAATCCCACTGAAATCAGAGACAAGGCAAGACTGCCTCTTCTCTTTGTATCTCTTCAACATTGTTCTTGAAGTCCTTGCTAGAGAAATAAGAAAATTCTAGGGGAATTTTCTAGGGGAAAATTCTAGGTCTTTGTGAGGTTTAGGTACCAACGTGATTGTGGCTTTATAGAATGGGTAGTGTTCCTTCTCTTTCTATTTTGTGGAATAGTTTGAAGAGTATTGGTGTTAGCTCTTCTTTGAAGGTCTGGTAGAATTCTGTGCTGAAACCAACAATTTGAAAAAGAAGAAGTCAAAGTAACACTATTTGCAGATGATATTATAGTATACCTGAGTGACCCTCAAAATTCTCTCCTACAGCTGATAAAAACCTTCAGCAAAATAGCTGGATACAAAAATAACTAAAAAAATATCAGTAGCCCATCTGTATACAAAAGTCAAAAGGGCTGAGAAAGGAATTAGGGAAACAACCCTTTATAACAGCCACAAATGACATAAATTACCTTGGTGTAACCCTAAACAAACAAGTCAAAGACTTTCATAATACCATTCTTAGGTCGGAAAACCATTGTGAAGTCATAATTCTATAGGGATGTCATACCATTGTGAAGTCATAATAACATTGTGTGGTCATATCATTGTGATGTAATTATAGCATTGTGATGTCATAGTACCATTGTGATGTCATAATACCATTGTGATGTGACAATGACATTGGGATGTTCTATTATTGTGAAGTCACCAAACTATTGTAATATCATAACGTTATGATGTAATAATAGCATGATATGTCATTAGAGTATTTTAATGTCATACTACTGTGATATTTTAGTAATATTGTGATGTCAAAGCAGCCTTGTGATGTCATAATACCATTTTGACATGATAATACTCATGTAATGTCAGGATAGCATCGTAATGTCATAACTGCATTGTTACATAATATTATTATTGTGATGTTATAATTCCATTGTGATATCATACCATATGATGTCCTAAGAGCAGATGTCCTAATAGCATTGTGAAGTTACAATAGCTCTGAGATGTCATGACTCAAATGAGATAACATAGCAGCACTGAGATATCCTAAAGAAATTGTGATATCATAATACAATTGCGATATCATAATATATTTGAGATATCATATAAGTATTATGATATAATATCATTGCGTTGTCATACCTTTGATTTATTATACACATTTACTCTTGTTTATGTTTCTGACAATGTCAGTTGGGAAATGAAACTTTAATGTGTATTTAATTGGACAGCTTACTAAGTAGGGAAGCTTCAAAGTGATATCAGATTAAAGGGAATGTACCAAATGACAAGGGGTATCCTACTATGGTCTTGGATCTGAAATATCCTTGGTTGTGACTTTGAACTGAGTAGCTACTCATGGTCTCACTAAATGTGAATTTACATTCTTATTGAAATAATAGCCTGTCAAGGTCTTGGGTTCCCTGGAATATTGAGTCTTTAAGAGCAGGAAAAGAGAAGCAAACCAGAATATACCTGGGAATTGTTAGATGAAACAGAAAAGATCAGAGTGAATTAAAAGAGAACTAAGGGGCAATAAACTATTTGACAGCTGTTGATGTTCCACAATATTGTTGACAACCCCTTATGAGTGTGGTTGCCTTGGCCGACCTGGCTGGATTGGCAGGTCTGTCCTACTCAGTAATCAGTGAGCAATCATCCTGATCCAGGGGTTTAAAGTTAAAACTGGGCCTTTAGTACAGAGGAATGTGTCAATGTTATATGTCTTGGACACAAGAACAGAGGGTTTATTAATGTTGTCCTCCACACAAGCAATCTAAATGTAGTGTTAGTGCTAGGAATGCTTTATCCGAGATGTCTCCTATACACATGAGGTTTGAGGTATCTTGGTAACACTAATTCATGACTAGTATTCTCTGCTACATAATGAGTTCTTGGAAAGCATGCCTTACAAAGTCAAACACTACACTCCTTTAGAGAAATCTTTTCTCCTTTTTAAAAGTTATTATAAAAGTTGTTAACCTGTTTTTACTGATTATGTGGGATTTTCATATATTAGTTATCCATGCTCCCAGTTTCAAATTCCTTCCCACAAGTTTCTTTAAAATATGTCAATTCAAGTATGTGTTTTTCATCTACTCATTGGAAAATGATCAGAGTGTCATTGCCAAGTCCCTTAAAGAAACCTGAGTTCATCCTTGCCACCTCCAGGCAGCCATTAGTCCTGAAGAGCTCTATACTTCATCCCCTTGATCAGTTTTTCTTATATTAAGATTTGTTTACATTGTATCCCCTCTGCTGCCCCTTCCCTCTTCTTCCAGTACCACCTACCATCCTTCTTTTAACAATATACTTTTTCTCTAGTTCCCTGATGAGGGAAGTCCCCCCCCCCCCTTCTACCAGACCCTAGCTTATCAGTTGTCATCAACACTGGCTGCATCATCTTCCTCTGTGGCCTGATTCTCAGGGCATTGTTCTTGTGTCCTCAATTCCCTATGCTTATGAAATTCTTCCTTTCTCCTCTCCTGCAGGCTTCCCAGTGCTCTGAGGGGAGGGAGAATTTCATAGGGAAATCTTATTTAGAACTGGTTATTTTAAGGTCTCCCTCTGCATAATATTAGACTGTGCAGTCTCTGTATGCAATCTGATTTGATGTAGAAGGAAACATCTCTGTGGATTCAAGAACATGACACTCATTAATCCGTTGAGGAAAGACAGTAACCTATTTTAATAACAGCTGGGGTTGCTTGAAAATTTCTGTAGGATGCCCTGGCACAATAATTCAATTCACTGCCACCTAATCCCCTTAGTGGAAGACTGCTTTCTTCACAATAGATGGCCTATGTGAAATTATCCCCCACTATTCGGAGACATCCTAATTAGTGAGTACATATCATATTTATCTTTCTACATTTATTTACTTCACCCAGAATGATTTTTTCTGGTCCCATCCATTTGCCTGAAAATATCATGATGTCATTTTTTTAACTGAATAATAATCTGTTATGCAAATATTCCACATTTTCTCCAAAGAATATGGTCAGTCCTGTTCTTTAATGCTTTGAAATTGCTCAGACTTTAATCATTGTCTTGAATGACAAACTATCAGGATAACTGTGTTCTGTTAGCTTATATTTCTCTCCAACTTCTTCCATTTCCTGATGATTTCAATATCAATGTCCCTTTGAAGCTCATCTATTTACATGCGTAATCCCCAGTGAGGAAATGTCTGGGAAATGTTAAAAGGTATAAAGCTGTTAGATAATATAATTCCTATTTGAGTTATATTATAGGGGGATTTGCTTGAGGTTGATATGCCAATGAAAGTTACCAGATAGAATGGAGTCTTTGTCTCTAGGTCTAGATCAGTTTATATCTTTGTTTCTGTTGGTCTTGGTCTCTCTGTTTCTGAATCTGTCTCTCTAGCTATTTCTCTCTCTGTCTCTCTCAGTCTGCTTCTCTGCCTGCCCCTTGTGGTTCAGTATGAAAAGCTCTCAGTTTTGATGAAGGACTATAACAAGATAACTGCTTGCTAATCTGATGTCCTGGATGGTCTCTGTAAAAAATATAAACAAGGTCCCAGTTTTACATTTTTTTCAAATATTTGCTTGGTAAGGGAGCATTTTCATAGTAAGTAATTCACTGACTTATGCCTTATCTGTACATTTAACAAATAATGGAATCAGTGATAATGTGAATGTAACAAGTCAAGGGACGTGACTTTAATAATGAACACTTGAAAGAAATATGTGACACTTTTCCTGAACTAAGAGTTTTGGACACAGGAATTGTCATCTCTGGGTTGTGTGCTTTCAGCTGCTCAGATTGATTCATGTAGGGCTGCTCAGCCTTTTCTCTAGCAGGCTGTCCTCCTGGATTTTAATAACATCCTGGTGAAACTGTCACAGGCTTTCACAGGTTTCATGACATCATTCTCCCTCTCAGCTAGTCAGCAACTGAGATAATCTTGAGATTTCTATGGAGATGAGTAAGCAAACTTTCTTCAGTGTCCAGTATCTCTAATACTATGCATACCTCACATTGTCTTATGAAACCCAATAAGCCTTTATCTCATCCCTTTATGCACATCCCACAACTTTACTCCTGTTTACCTCTGTGACAATCTCAAGTAGGAAATGAAACTTTAATGTTTATTTATTGGACATCTTCTTAAGTAGGGAAGCCTCAAAGTGATGAGGGACTAATGGGAATCTACTGAATGACAAGGTGGTCTTCAAGTGTCCTCTTGGATTTGAAATTTCCTAGGTTGTGACTTAGAACTGAGCAGTTACTTGCATACAAACTAAATGGACCTTCACATTCTTATTGATATAGTAGGCTGGCAGGGTTTCAGCATCCCTGAGGTATTGAGTCTTTAAGAGCAGGGAAAAGAGAAGGAAAACATAATTCCTGAGACTGGTTTTGCTGAAACAGAATAAGATAATTGAGTGTAAAAGGAGAAATGATGGGCAATAAACTTTTGATAGCTGGTGCTATTCCATAAGTTTTGGCAACCCTCTATGAGCAGGGATGCTTTGGCTGTCTTGGCTCATTTGGCATCTGTGTCCTACTCAGAGGTAGGTGAGCAAGCCTCCTAGTACTGGTGTTTAACATTAAAAATGGTCCTTCAGGACAAATAAATGGTTCAATTATATGCCTAGCACACAGAACAGCTGTGTTTTTTGTTTGTTTGTTTGTTTGTTTGTTGTTGTTGTTTTTCTGTTATCCTCCAGAAAAACAGTCTAAATGTAGTTTTAGTGCCAGGACTGCTTGTTGTGAGGTGCCACCTGAGCTCATGGTGTGTCAGGTAGCTGGGTAACCACTAGTTCATGGCTAGGATTCTCTGCTACATAATGAGTTCCTGGAAAGCATGCCTTACAAAGAAAAACTCTGCCCTCCATTAGCGGACTCTTTTCTCCATGTTAAAAGTCATTGTAAATGTTGTCAACATATTTTTTAACTGATTATGTGGGAATTTTATATTACATATATTATACTCTTTACCATTGCTCAAAGGTGGGAATTTCTTCCCAACAGTAATTTATTTTCTTTAAAATACATCAATTGAAGTATGTGTTTTTCATATACTCATTGCAACATGATCAGATTCTCAGTGCCAAGTCCCTTAAAGAAAACTGAATTCATCCTTGCTCTATGCTGGTACCACCCCAAAAAGATGTCATCAGTCCTGAAGAGCTCTATACATCATCACCTTGATCACAGTTTCCCTTATGCCCACTCTGATTTTTCAATTTGTGTTCTTTCTGCTGCCCTCCCTTTCTTCTTCCAGTCCCACCTCCCCTCCTTTTTCTTCCCCTATACCCCTTCTCTCGTTCCCAGATAGGAAAGTTCCTCCTCTCCCTTAAATCTATCCTTTGCCTATTAGTTCCCACCAAGGCTGGCTGCATCACCTTCCTAGGTGGCCTGATTCTCAGGGCATTGTTTTTCCTGTGTCCTCAATTAACTGTACTTATGACACTCTTCCTGCCTCCTCTCTTGCAGGTTTCTCAGAGCTCTGAGTGGAGGGAGAATTTTATAGGGAAATCACACTTAGAGTTGGGTGTTTTAATTTCTCTCTTTGCATAATATTGGACTGTGGGTCTCTGTATGCAATCACATTTGATGCAGAAGGAAGCATCTCTGTGGATACAAGAACATGGCACTGATCTATCAGTTGAGGGCAGAGAACAACATATTTTAATAACAGCCAGGGTTGTTGGAAATTTCCCAAGGGTGCCTTTGCCCCAAAACTCAACTAATGGCCACCTATTAGTTGTAGAATGGGTTAGTCACAATACATGTCCTAGTGGAACTTTATCTGCCACTATTCGGAGACCTCCTAATACGTGAATACATACTGTATTTGTCTTTCTTCAATTTAGTTATTTTGCTCAGGATGATTTTTTTTTCTGGTTCCATCCATTTGCCTGAAAATATCATGATGTCATTTTCTAAGCTGAATAATACTCTCTTACGGAAATATTTCACATATTCCCCAAAGGAGATTGTCGGTCCTGTTCTTTAGTCCTTGGAAGTAGCTGGAATTTTGATCATTGTATTGAATGACAAACTATCAGGATGACTATGTTCTTTTAGCCTAGAGGTCCCTCCATCTTCTTCCACTTCCTGCTGATTTGAATTGCAATGTCCCCTTGAACCTCTTCTATTTACATGTTTAGTTCCAGTGAGGCAATGTCTGGAATGTTTGTATGTATGATCTTGTTAGCTAATATAATTCCTTTTGTTTTCCAAATTTCTTATTTGGCCTTTTGTCTTTTGAATACAGGAGGTATATCTATTTTTTGAGTTAGTTATGTATTCAGCCATTTTGCTAAAGTTGTTTATTAGATGTAGGAGTACCCATGTAGTATTTTTGGGGTCACACCTGTATACTATCATATCATCTGCAAACAGTGATGCTTTGACTTTTTCTTTTCTGATTTGTATCCTACTGATCTCCATCAATTGATCTAGCATGAATTTCCAGAACTTTGTTGAAGAGATATGGAGATAGTGGACAGCCATGATTTGTCCCTGATTTAAATTTTAAGTTTCTCTCTGTTTAGTTTGACGTTAGCTATAGGCTTGCTATATATTGCCTTTACTATATTTACATATGTGCCTTGTATCCCTGATCTCTCCAATACTTTAAACATGACTGAATTTTGTATTTTCTCAAATGATTTTCAACATCTAAGAAGATTATCATGTGTTGGTATAATGTTCTTTTAAAATGTATAGGCCTTACGCTTGTTAATTCAAATGCTGGTTTCTCTGGTTTCAATCCGGATATTGCATTGTGATACCCATTATAAGCATCCTTTCTCAACTCCTTTGTAAACAGGACAAAATTAAGCAACTAGATACAATGATTTGCAATGGGAGGAGCCAGAGGACAGGAAAGAGGGGAGGAGCTAGAGAGCAGGAAAGAGGGGAGGAGAAAGGGCTAGAGGAGAGCAAGGAGAGCAGAGCTGGAGGAGCCAGCTTGGAGGACATGGAGCATGAATCAGACCTAAGATTTCACAAAAAGCAAGTATAATGTGGGAAATCTAAATGTTAGGAAACTGAGGGCTTGGAGGTTTAGAAGAAAGTTAATATAGCCCAGCATTGTGTTGTAGGTTAACTAAAAACCCAGTCTCTGTGTGGTGATTTGGTGATACAGCTCCTGAGGATTAACAGCAGCTTTACTAGAAGATAAACCAATAACAAATATTAAAAAGTCTTACAACAATCATGTTTTTTTTTCTTTAAGTTTGTTAATATGTTGCATCACATTGATGGAAATGCATATATTGTACCTAGGAAAAAGCCTCCTTGGTCATAGTGGATGATATCTTTGATGTGTTCTTGTATTCTTTAAAGACATAAAGTATCTTGGTGTGACCCTATCCAAGCAAGTAAAAGACTTGTCTGAAAAAAAAAATCAAGAAAAAATTAAAAGATATTAGAAGAAGGAAAGATCACCCATGCTCATGGCTTTCAGGCGTAGCAGTGTAAAAATGGCCATCTTACATAAAGCCATCTACAGATTCAATGCATTTTCCATCAAATTGCCAACACAATTATTTATAGAACTCGAAAGAAAAATTCTCTCCTTCATATGGAAAAATTCGAACCCAGAATTGCTAAATAATCTTCTATAATAAAAGATATTCTGGAAGTATCTCCATCCTTGATCTCAAGCTGTACTGTAGAGCAACAGTAATAACAACTGCATGGAATTAGCATAGAAACAGAATGGTTGATCAGTGGATCTGAATAGAAGACCCAGAAATAAACCCACAAATTTATGGATACCTGATCTTTGGCAAAGATGCTAAAACCATAAAATGGAAAAAAAGTTTGCATTTTCAAAATATGGTTCTGGTCTAACTGGATGTCTACATGTAGAAAAATGAAAATAGACCCATACTTATCACCTGCACAAAACTAAAGTCTAAGCAGATGAAAAAATAAATAAATAAAACCAGAAACTGTAAATCAGTTAGAAGAAAAACTTGGGAAGAGCCTTGAACTCATTGGTAATAGAGACATCTTCCTGAAAAGAACACCAACATCACAGGCTCTAAGAGCATCAATCAATAAATGGGACCTCATGAAACTGAAAAGCTTCTGTAAAGCAAAGTACACTGTCATAAAAACAAATGCCTACAGATTGGAAAAGACGCTTCACCAAGTCTCTATGTGACAGAGGACTAATGTACAGTATACACAAAGAACTAGACAAGTTGATAAGCAACAAATCAAGTAATCTAATAAAAAAGATGGGGAACAGAGCTAAACAGAGAATTCTCGATAGAAGAATGTTGAATAGCAGAGAATCACTTAACGAAATGCTCAATGTCATTAGTCATCAGGGAAATGCAACTCAAAAAACGACCCTGAGATTTCACCTTTACACATATTAGAATGACGAAGATCAAAAACTCAACTGACAAAACATGCTGGAGAGGTTGTGGAGAAAGGGGAATACTCCTCCATTGCTGGTGAGAATGCAAACTCTGGAAATTAATATGGCACTTTCTCAGGCAAAGTAGGAATAGGGCTTCCTCAAGATCCAGCTATATGACTCCTAGGAATATATCCAAAAGAGGCTTATGGACACAATAAAGACATTTGCTCAACCATGTTTGTAGTAGATTTATTTGTAATAGCCTGAACCAGGAACAACCAGATGCCACCCAACTGAAGAATGGATACAGAAATTGTGGTACATCTTCACAAAGAAATATTACTCAGCAATAAAAAAGAAATGTGGAAATCATGAGATTTGCAGGTAAATGATGGGAACTGAAAAGATCATCCTTTGTGAGCTGTCCCAGAACCATAAAGACACACACTGTATTATATACTCACTCATATAGACATATGATATAGAATACACCTACTAAAATCTTTACACCTAAAGAAACTAATCAAGAGGGAGGATTCTGGCTAAAATGCTCAATCCCCACCCTGAAAGGTAAAGAGGATGGACACCAGAGGAAGGAAAAAACAGGGACCAAGTTAGGAGCCTGTCACAGAGGGCCTTTGAAAGGCTCTGCCCTGCACACTATGAAAGCAGATGCTGAGACTTTTGGCCAACTGTTGGGCAGAGTGCAAGGAATCTAATGAAAGAAGTGGGAAATAATAATATTTGGAGAGGACAGGAGCTCTGAAAGGAGAGAACCAGAACCAAAAAAAATCTGAGCACAGGGCTTTTTCCTGAGACTAATCCTCCAACCCTGTAATATGCATGGAGGTAACCTAGAACTCCTGCACAGATGTAGCCCATGGCACTCCTTTGTCCAAGTGGGCATAGTAATGGGAACAGAGACTGCCTCTGACATGAACAGATCGGTCTGTTCATTGATCATCTCACCCTAATGTGGGAGCAGCCTTACCAGGCCACAGAAGAAGACAATGCAGCCACCCCTGATGTGATCTGATAGACTAGCATCAGAAGGAAGGAGAAGATCTCTCCTATTGGTTGTCTTTGGGAGTAGCATGGTAAAGGGGGGGGAAGGAAGGTGGGTTTGAGAAGGGCAAAGGCATTATTGTGGGATACAAAGTGAACAAAGGGTAATTAATAGAAAAAATAAAATAAATATTAAAAATTTTTATTTTTTTGGAATTATAGTATAGGAGGGTGTTCTTTGAGGTTGATATCCCAAGGAAATGGAACAGACAGAATGGAGTCTCTGTCTCTCATTTCTGTCAATTTATAGCTTTGTTTCTGTTGGTCTCCCTATAACTCTTTCTGAATCTATCTCTCTCTCTCCTTCTCTCTCTGTCTCTCTCAGTCTCTGTGACTCTGCCTGCCACTTGTAGTTCAGTATAAAAAGCTCTCAGTTCTGCTGAAGGAGTACAATAAGATGCCTGCTTGCTGAAGTGACATCCTGGATTGTCTATGTAAAACTATAAGCAAATGGTTTTTGTTCAAAGATTTGCCTTTGTCACAGAGCGTTTTTCCCAGTAAGTAATTTGCAGTCTGAGGACATATCTGTGCATTTAACAAATAATAATGAAATTAGTGATAATGTGAGTGTAACCCGTGACTTTATTAAAAATCACTTGAAAGAAATATGTGACGCTTCACCTGAATTAAGAGTCTTGAAACAGGAACTGTCATATCTGAGTTCTGTGTTTTCAGCTGCCCAGATAGAGGCATGCAGTGCTGCACAGCCTATCTCAAAAGCAGGCTATCCACTTGGCCCTTTTAATAACTGGCTCCTAAAATTCTTAATGGCTCTCACCTGTTTCATGACATCATTTCGCTCTCAGCCTATGAGCACCTGAGAGAATCTTGAGATTTCCCCAGAGATTAGTAAACAAAATTTCCTCATTGTCCAATATCTCTGATCCTGTGCACATGACTTGTTCTTGTGAAACCAAACAAGCCTTTATCTCATCCTTTTATTCAGATTAACTCCTGTTTACCTCTGTGACACTGTCACCTAGGAAATGAAACTTTAATGTTTATTAATTTGGACAGCTTCCTAAGTAGGAAAGCTTCAATTTGATATGGGCTTAAGGGGAATGTACCAAATGACAAGGTGGTCTCTTAACCTGGTCTTGGATCTGAAATTTCCTAGGTTGTGAATTTGAATGTAGCAGTTACTTGTGTACTCACTAAAAGTACCTTCACATTCTTATTGATATCACAGGCTGGCAGGGTGTAGTGTTCCCTGGGGTACTGGCTCTTGAAGAGAAGGAAAAAAAGAAGAAAACCAGACAATTCCTTGGACTGATTTGGCTGAAACAGAGAGGGATAGGTGAGTCTAAAGGTGATCTGAGGGGCAAGATATAATTTCACAGGAATAACATCACTAGTGTGTTGTTATTCCACACTAGTTTTGCCAACACTCTATGAGCAGGATTGCCTTGGCTTACCTTGCTGGATCCACAGTTGTGTCCTACCCAGTGGTCAGTGAGGAACCCTCCTGCTCCTGAGGTTTACAATAAAAACTGGGCCTTCCTGACAGAGAAATGGGCCAGTGTTATATACCTAAAACAAAACAGCAGCTGTGTTTCCTGCTGCGGTCCTCAGAAAAACTCTATAAATGTACTGTTAGTATTAGGACTGGTTGTTCAGAGATGCCACTTGATCTCATTGGGTCTGAGGTAGCTGGCTAATCACTAGTTCATGGCTAGGATTTTCTGATGCATAATGATAGTTCCCGGAAAGCATGACTCACAAAGTCAAAATCTCCCTCCTTAGCGTAATCTCTTCTCCATTTCAAAAGTCATTGTAGAAGTTGTCAATATATTATTTTTATTGCTTATATGAGAATTTCAGAGGGCAAGATGGCAGCGCCGGGATGACTCTCATTCTGACCAGCAGCAAAGCAGGATCAGCACAGTGACCAGAAATCAGAACTCACGGCCATAAAACACAAGTGATTGTGTTTCCAAGGTGAGAGGATACCCCATGGTGGGGGATTCAGTCAGCTTTAACTCACCCAGCTAAACCACAGAAGAGATAGAAGAGATCACGGTTCTCCCAGGCCCTTGGTCTCCAGTCCAGAGCCACACACCAGTGTGCACAGGTCACTATCCCAGACTGAACTGTGGGCACCACAATATCAAGCCTGAAATTTCCATTTGAGAGAAAACACCACGGTGCAGGAAACAA
Source organism: Meriones unguiculatus (assembly GCF_030254825.1). Taxonomy (NCBI): domain Eukaryota; kingdom Metazoa; phylum Chordata; class Mammalia; order Rodentia; family Muridae; genus Meriones; species Meriones unguiculatus. The sequence goes on from NW_026843709.1 coordinate 13,309,427, forward strand.
TTGGGACCAGACTTAGGTCATCCAGACATCCTCTGGAAAAAAACAGCAGCCCTCAATTACTGTGCCAAGAATCAACCAGTTATCCCTAGCTAGACTGACAAAACTGTGGGAATCCCTGGTCCTTAAAGAGGGCTGCACCCAACAATTACACCTTAAGAACAACAGCTGCTGCTCACTAAATTCAGAGCAAGAAACCCAGCAACAGGGAAGCCATCACCAGGACCTCTCCTGATGAGAGGAGAGCCTTCCTGAATACTACAGTTACCAGACAGGTCCATATACATGAAGTGAACTGTGACAATTCCTGAGAAGCACCACTATTCAGTTGACCATACCCAAAAAGCAGAGGAGAAATTTAGAACCCCACCAAGTGGATTCTTCCTGCCCCAGGACTCAGCAGGCACCACAAATTAACAGACAACACCTGAGACAGAGAGATGGGTACAGGTCAGTGAAAGCACAACCAAAAAAGGCAAAAGAACATGGCATCCCCAGAACCCAGTTATCCAGGGGTATTAGCCCTGGATACCCTAACATAAATGAAATTCAAGAAGATGAACTTACATCTATGTAATGAAGAGGTTAATGGAGGAAGTAAACAAAATGTGTAAAGAATTAAAGGAAGATATTATAAAACAGAATATAACCATCCATAAAGAAATACAGAAAGATGCAGCCAAACAGTCTGTGTCACTGAAAGAAATAAAAGAAACAGAGGAATATTCAAACAAACAGCTGAAGGCATTGAAGGAAAAACAGGAAAATACAGTCAGACAGGTGAAGGAAATCAATAAAATGGTTCAAGATCTGAAGATAGAATTTGAAGAATTAAAGAAAACACAAATGGAGGAAATTGCAGAGAGGGAGAATTTAGGAAGGAAAACAAGGATGACAGAGGTAACCATAACCAACAGACTACAAGAGATGGAAGAAAGCATCTCAGGTGTGGAAGATAGAATGGAAGAAATCGATGTATCCAGGAAAGAAAATAATAAATCCAAAAAATTCTTGACACAAGCCATATAAGAAATTCAAAACAACATAAAAAGACAAAACCTAAGAATAATAGTAATAGAGGAAAAAGAAGATTCCCTCCTCCAAGGCCCAGAAAATATTTTCAACAAAATCATTGAAGAAAATTTCCCCAACTTAAGGGGGATGCCTATAAGTATACAAGAGGCCTATAGAACACCTAAAGTAGACCAGAAAAGAAAATCCTCTGGTCACATAGTAATCAAAACAGTAAGTATACAGCACAAAGAAAATAATGCAAAAAGCTGCAAGGGAAAAAGGCCAAGTAACATATAATGGCAAACCCATCAGAATCACACCTGACTTCTCAAGAGAAAGTATGAAAGCCAAGGGAGACTGGACAAATATCATGCAACAATACCTACACAAAAATCCAGCATTACAGAAGATACTAGAAGGAAAAATACAAACCAAGACAAACTAACTATTTTCAAGAAATAGGAAATAAATGACTTCACTACAGCAAAAGAAAAGTAGCCAAACACACAAACACACTACCATGGCCAACATCAATATCAAAGCATCCAAGAGCCATTGGTCATTAATCTCCCTCAACATCAATGGATGCAATTCCCCAATAAAAAGACACAGACTAACAGAATGGGTGAATAAATAAGACCCAACAATACATTGCATGAAAGAAACACACTTAAATCACAAAGGTAGACATTACCTGAGAGTAAAGGGCTGGAAGATGGTTTTCCAAGCAAATGGATCCAAGAAGGAAGCAGGAGTAGCCATCCTAATATCTAATAAAGTAGATTTTCAACTAAAATCAATCAAAAGTGATAGAGAAGGACACTTCATACTCATCAAGGGAAACCTCCACCAGGAAGATATCATAATCCTGAACATCTATGGCCCAAATATGAGGGCACCCACATTTGTAAAAGAAACTTTAATAAAACTTAAACCACACATAGACCCACACACATTAATACTGGGAGACTTCAACACACCACTCTCAACAAAGGACAGGTCAACAAAACAGAAATTAAACAAAGAAACAATAAATCTGACAGAGGTCATGAATCAAATGGACCTCACAGACATCTACAGAACCTTTCACCCAAACTCAAAAGAATTTACCTTCTAATCAACACCTTATGGAACCTTCTCCTACATAGACCATATAGTTCGTGACAAAGCAAGCCTAAGCAGATACAAGAAGATTGAAATAATCCCTTGTATCCTATCTGATCACCATGGACTAAAACTGGACCTCAATGACAAAAATAACAAAAGGCCTACACACACAGATGGAAACTGAACAACTTGCTTCTAAAGGACAGCTGGGTCAGAGAAGAAATAAATGACTTCCAAGAATTCAATGAAAATGAAAGCACAACATACCCAAACTTATGGGACACAAGGAAAGCAGTGCTAAGAGGAAAGTTCATAGCACTAAATGCCTTCAAAAAGAAATTTGAAACATCTCATGTAAGCAACTTAATGGCTCACATAAAAGCCCTAGGGAAAAAAAATCAGACACACCAAAGAGGAATAGACGGCTGGAAATAATCAAACTCAAGGCTGATATCAATAAATTAGAAACAAATAAAACAATTCAAAGAATCAAAGAAACCAAGGGTTTGTTCTTTGAGAAAATCAACAAGATAGACAAACCTTTAGCCAAAAGAACTAAAAGGCAGAGAGAAACTATCCAAATCAACAAAATCCGAAACGAAAAGGGGGACATAACCACAGACAGTGAAGATATCCAAACAATAATGAGGTCTTACTTCCAAACTCTATATGCCACAAAACTTAAAAATGTAAATGAAATGGACAATTTTCTTGACATATTCTACATGCCAAAGCTGAATCAAGACCAGGTAAAAAATTAAATAGTCCTATATACCCTAAGGAATTAGAAGCTATCATCAAAATTCTACCATGCAAAAAAAGCCCAGGCGCAGATGGTGTTAGTGTCGAACTCTACCATACCTTCAAAGAAGAGCTAACACCATTACTTTTCAAACTATTCCATGAGATAGAAACAGAAGGAACACTAACAAACTCCTTCAATGAAGCCATAGTCACCTTGGTACCTAAACCTCAAAAAGGACCAACAAAGAAAGAGAATTTCAGGCCAATCTCCCTCATGAATATTGATGCAAAAATACTCAACAAAATACTTGCAAACAAAATCCAAGAACACATCAAAGATATCATCCACTATGACCAAAAAGGCTTCATCCCAGGTATGCAGGGGTGGTTCAATATAAGGAAATCTATCAATGTGATTAACCACATAAAAAAATGAAGGAGAAAAACCACATGATCATCTCCTTAGATGCTAAAAAGGCATTTAACAAAACAGAACATCCATTCATGTTTCAAGTATTGGAGAGATCAGGGATACAAGGCACATACCTGAACATAGTAAAGGCAATATTCAACAAGCCTATAGCCATCAAAATCAATGGAGAGAAACTGAAATCATTCCCACTGAAATCAGGGACAAGGCAAGGTTGTCCACTCTCTCCATATTTTTTCAACATTGTTCTTGAAGACCTAGCTAGAGCAATAAGACAATTGAAGGAGATCAAGTGAATACAAATTGGAAAGGAAGTAGTCAAAGTATCACTATTTACAGATGATATGACAGTATACCTGAGTGACCACAAAAACACTACCACGGAACTCCTACAGCTAAATAACAACTTCAGCAAAGTGGCTGGATACGAAATTAACTCAAAAACATTAGTAGCCTACCTGTATTCAAAGGACAAAAGGGCTGAGAAAGAAATTAGTGAAACAACACCCTTCACAATAGCCACAAATGACATAAAGTACCTTGGGGTGAACCTAACCAAGCAAGTCAAAGACTTGTATGAAAAAAATTTCCAGTCTCTGAAGAAAGAGTTAGAAGAAGATACCGAAGATGGAAAGATATCCCATGCTCATGGCTTGGCACAATTAACATAATAAAAATGGCCTTCTTACCAAAAGCAATCTACAGATTCAATGCAATTCCTATAAAATTACCAACACAATCCTATACAGATCTTGAAAGAAAAATCCTCACCTTCCTATGGAACAACAAGAAACCCAGATTTGCTAAAACAATTCTCAACAGTAAAAGATTTTCAGGAGGTATCTCCATCCCTGATCTCAAGCTCTACTATAGAGCAACAATACTAAAAATTGGAATGTACTGGCATAGAAACAGACTGGTGAGTGAATAGGATAAAATAGAAGACCATGATATAAATCCATACACTTGTGTACACCTGATTTTTTACAAAGATGGCAAATCTATTCAATGGAAAAAGACAGCTTCAACAAATGGTGCTGGTCTAACTGGATGTCTACCTGTAGAAAAATGCAAATAGATCCATACTTATCACCCTGTACAAAACTAAAGTCCAAGTGGATCAAAGACCTCAACATAAAACTAGACACACTAAACCACTTAGAAGAAAAAGGGGGGAATGCCCTTGAACTCATAGGCACAAGAGACAACATCCTGAACAAAATTTGGACAGCACAGGCTCTAAGCATAACAACGAGACAGTGAGGAAAGTTTATTTACTCATCTCCATGGAAACCTCAAGATTCTCTCAAGTGCTTATTGGTTGAGCTGAAGAATGAAGTCATGATACAGGTGGGAGCCAGTATGAATTTTAGGAGACAGCTACTAAATGGGCCAAGTGGACAACGTGCTTGAGAGAAAGGGTGGTCAGCAATACATGCCTTAATATGGGCAGCTGAAAGCACACAACCCAGACATGACAGTTCCTGTGTCCAAGACTCTTATTTCAATAAAAGTGTCACATATTTCTTTCAAATGGTCATTAATAAATACACATGTCCTTGACATGTGAGTTTCACATTATCACAGATTCCATTATTATTTGTTAAATGAACAGATATGTCCACAGTCAATGAATTACTTACTGTGAAAATGCTATCTGACCAAGGAAACTCTTTGAACAAAAAGCATTTAATTTGGACCTTGCTCATATTTTTACAAAAAAACATCCTGGTTATCAAGTCAGCAAGCAGTTTTCTTGTCTTGTTATAGTCCTTCAGCAGAACCGATGACTTTTCAAACTTAACCACAAGCAGCAGGAACAGAAATGGAGACTGACATTTACAGATAGAGAAAGTTCTAGAGAGACAGATTAAAAATATATATACAGACAGTGACCGACAAAATCAAATATAAAAAGTGACAGATACTGAGAGACAGAGACTCCAACCTGTCTAGTCACTTTCATTGGCATGTCAAATGAAAGCACACTTTCCTATGATTCCTTTTCCAAAAATAATTATATCTCTTCAATAATTTTATTTTAATTTTTATTAATCACATTTTATTCACTTTGAATTCTCTCATACATCCCTCCCCTTCCCACTTTCCTTCCCCCTTCTTCACATATGCCCCTACCCAAATCCACTGATAGGGGAAATTTTTCTCTTTGTGATCCTACTCTATCAGATCTCATCAGAAGTGGCTGCACTGTAGCCTCCTGAGGATGAGATGATCAAAGAGAAAGCCAATCAGTTCATGTCAGATGTGGTCCCTGTACCCATTTCTATGGAAACCCTTGGACACTGAAATGCCATGGGCTAAATCAGTGCAGGGGTTCTAGGTTATCTCCAAGCATGGTACTTGCTTAGAGTATGAGTATCAGGAAAGACTCCTGTGCTCAGATATTTTTGAATCTGTTGCTCTCCTTGTGGAGCTCCTGTCCTTTCCAAATCTTACTATTTCCCACCTCTTTCTTTAGATTCCTTGCACTCTGCCCAACAGTTGGCCAAAAGTCTCAGCATGTGCTTTGAAAGTCTGCAGGGCAGAGCCTTTCAGAGGCAATCTGTGGCAGGCTCCCAATTTGTTCTATGTTTTCTCCTTCTTCTGATGTCCTTCCTCAATTTCTTTCTGGATGGAGATTGAGCCATTTAGCCAAAGTCTTCCCTCTTGATTAGTTTCTTTATGTATACAGATTTTAGTAGGTTTTTCCTATATTATATGTCTATATGAGTGATAGTATACAGTGTGTGTCTTCCTGCTTCTGGGATAACTCACTTACAGTTTCCACCATTTACCTGCAAAGCCATGAGCATGGGAGAGCTTACCATCTTCTGGTATCTTCTTTAATTCTTTCTTCAGAGACTTGAATTTTTTTCACACAAATCTTTGACTTGCTTGTTAGGGTCATCCCAAGGTACTTTACGTTTTTGACTGAACACAAGAACACATTAAAGGTACCATCCAATATGACCAAGTAGGCTTCATCCCAGGTGGTACAATATATGGAAAGACTTCAATGTGATCCGCCATATTACAAAAAATAAAAAAATAAAATAAAACCACATGAAAATCTCCTTTGATGCTGAAGAAGAATTTAATGAAATCCAATATCCAATCATGTTTAAAGTATTTTAGAGATCAGGATACAATGCAAATAACTAAATAGAATTAATGCAATATAAAGCAAGCCTATAGCCAACATCAAACTAAATGGAGAGAAATGTAAAGCAATCCCACTGAAATCAGGGACAAGGCAAGGCTGCCCACTCTCTCCAAATCTCTTCAACATAGTTCTGGAGGTCCTTGCCAGAGCAATAAGAAAATTGAAGGAGATCAAGGGGATATGAATCAGAAATGAACAAGTCAAATTATCACTATTTGCTGGTGATATTATGCTATACCTGAGTGACCCCAAAATTCTACCAGGGAATTCCTTCAGCTGATGAACACCTTCAGCAAAGTGGTTAGATACAAAATTAAAAAAAAAAAAAATCAACAGCCCTCCTGCATAGAAAAGATAAAAGGGCTGAGAAAGAAATTAGGGAAAGAAAAATAATTATATTATTTAAGAAGGCCATACTTCCTAACACTTTCCAGACATTTCCTCAACATATAAACAGAAAAGCTTCCCATAGACATTGCAATTCAAATTACCAGGAAGTGGAAGAAAATGGAGGGACTTCTAAGCTAAAACAACGTAGTTATCCTGATAGTTTGTTATTCAATAAAATGATTAAAGTGCCAGCAAATTCCATGGACTAAATAACAGGACTGAAAAACTCTGTGCAGAAAATATGGAACATTTCCATAACAGAGTATTATTCATCTAAAATAAAATGACATCATGACATTTTCAGGCAAATAGATGTAACCAGGAAAAATCACCTAGGTGAAGTAACTAAAATGCAGAAAAACAAATATGGTATGTATTCACTCATTTTGAGGTATCTGAACAGTGGCAGATAAAGTTCCAGTAGTCCATCTATTTTTCACAAAACCTGTCTTCCACTAGTGTGATTGGGTGGCAGTTAAATACGTTGGTGCCAGGGCATCCTACCAACATTTTAAAGCAACACATACTGTTGTTATTAAAATATATTGCTCTCTGCCCTCAAGTGATAGTTCAGTGCCAAGTTCTTGCATCCACAGACATGCTTCGTTCTGCATCAAATGGGAATGCATACAGAGATCCATAGTCGGATATTGTGCAGAGAGAGACCTTAAAATACCCAGCACAAAACTGGATTTCACAAGAAATTCTCCCTCCCCTCAGACTCGGGGAAACCTGCAGGAGAGGAGGCATGAAGGCTGTCATAAATAGAAGGAATTGAAGACACAAGGAGAACAATACCCTGAGAATCAGGACACAGAAGATGATAATGCAGACGTCCTTGGTGAGACCTGATAAGCTAGTGTCAGATAGAAGGTGTAATAGGCCCTCCCCTCTCAGGGAACTAGAGGAAGGCCATAGTGATAGAAGAAGGAGAAGGTTAGGACTGGAATGAGAAAAGGCAGGGAGCAGCAGAGGGGATACAATGTAAAAAAAAATCCTAATAAATAAATACATAAGAAAAACTGTGATCAAGGAGATGAAGTATAGACCTCTTCAGGACTGATGGCTTCTTCATGGAGGTGGTGTCAAGGTGGTGGTAATGATGAACTCAGTTTTATTTAAGGGACTTGGCAATGAGTCTGTGATCATGTTCCCATGAGTATATAAACAAAACATTTGAACTGATGTATTTTAAAGAAAAAAAAGTTGAATGTGACACATGTGTAGCAATTTGAACCTGGGAGCAATGGAATAGGAGTGTAAGGTATATTATATGCAATTACCACATAATAACAAAAATAATATGTTGACAGCTTTTACAATGACTTTAACATCAAGAAAAGACTACGCTAAAGTAGGTCAGAGTTTGACTGTGTAAGGCATGCTTTTGAGAATTCTCATTATGTATCAGAGAAGGCTAGCCATGAACTAGTGATTACCCACCTACCTTGGACAGCAAGAGTTCATGTGGCACATCTGAAGAAGCAGTCCTAGCACTAACACTACATTTAGGTGTTAGTATGGAGCACCCTAGCAGGAAACACAGCTGCTCTTTTGTCCTAGATGTATAAAACAGATCCATTTCACTGTTCTGAAGACCCAGTTTTAAATGTAATCACCAGAACTAGGATTCCTCACTGGTCTATAGATTTGGTTCAGCCAAAATAGTCTATTTTTGCTGAGGGCTACAGGCTAAGTTTAGTTCTCTGTTTAAAGTTAAATAAAACTTTTGTCCTTCATTTTTTTGCTATGATTTTAATACAATATGATAGGATTAATAATAGTTGCTAGTCCCATTATAAATTAGGTTTAATTAAAAGTTTTGCTTTGATTTCAGTTTCAAAAGAGCAGGTTTAAAGTTATGCTAATTATTATAGTTGAGTACAAAATTGAGTTTTACCTAGTCTCTTTGTTTAGGTTGTTTTGTTTAAGGTTAAATCTAAAATTGGTGACCATAAAGTTTGCCTATATAGATCTACCTAAAATTTTGTTGTAAAACATACATTTGAAACATATGCCAAAATTGAGATTATAACATAGTGTTTTATAGGATGAGGTTTAGAGCAGATTATAAAGGTAGACAAAGAGTAACAAAAATGCTGGACCACAGACTTGTCAGAGATCTAATAAATATGGCATTTTAACATATGTAAGCTTATTACAACTGAGTCCAAACTGTTGAGGCACAAAAAAAAAAAATACAAATAATTCAGTTTTTATAGGTGCAACTTACAGTTTTTCCATTTCAAATAGAAGACAGACCAATTGTTGATACTTTAACAGTTTTTGCTGAAGGTTCATTATCTGGTGTTGCTGCCTAAGCTTATAAAAGAAAAACATTATCTTTTCAAGTGTCTAACATATCTGCACAAAGAGCAGAGTTATCTGCAGTATTGGCTGTGTTTCAAAGTTTTAATAAGTAGTCTTTGAACATTTTTACAGAGATACTGATAGTGCTCAGTCTTTGCCTAGGTGAGGGACGGCAGGTCAAATTCAGACATCTTCTCTTGCTGGAATTTTATTTTTAGAAATTCAAAATTTGGGCAAAAAAGCAAGTATCATTACCACAATTACTTGGCTCTATCTGGCTAATAATGAATAAAAATGGGGGATATAGACAAACATGTGTGGGCTTATAGGAAATATTATGAGAAGCCTTAACCCCTTCGTTGGAACATCCTGCTTCAGTTCTAGAACTAGCAGTGGTGGTGTCCAAGGTTGTTTTGATTTGCATTTCCCTAATGGCTAGTGAGGTTGAGCATTTCTTTAAGTGCTTCTCTGCCATTCGGGATTCCTCTACAGAGAATTCTCTGTTTAGCTCTGTTCCCCATTTTTTAAGTGGATTACTTGGTTTGCTGCTTTTCAGCTTCTTTAGTTCTTTATATATACTGGATATGAGTCCTCTGTCAGATAAAGGGTTGGTGAAGATTCTTTCCCAATCTGTAGGTGGTTGCTTTGTTTTGATGACAGTGTCCTTTGCTTTACAGAAGCTTTTCAGTTTCATGAGGTCCCATTTATTGACTGATGCTCTTAGAGCCTGTGCTGTTGATGTTCTGTTCAGGAAGTTTTCCCCTGTACCAATGAGTTCTAGGGTATTTCCCACTTTTTTTCAAGCCCATTTAATGTGTCTGGTTTTATGTTGAGGTCTTTGATCCACTTGGAATTCAGTTTTGTGCAGGGTGACAAGTATGGATCTATTTTCATTTTTCTACATGTAGACATCCAGTTAGAGCAGCACCATTTGTTGAAGACGCTATCTTTTTTCCATTGTATGGTTTTGGCATCTTTGTCAAAGATTAGGTGTCCATAAGTGTGTGGGTTTATTTCTGGGTCCTCTGTTCGATTCCATTGATCCACCATTCTGTTTCTATGCCAGTACCATGCAGTTTTGTCTATATCCCCCATTTTTATTCATTATTAGCCAGATAGAGCCAAGTAATTGTGGTAATGATACTTGCTTTTTTGCCCAATGCTGGAATGCTAGTAAATTTAGGTATGCCCTGGTTACTTGCATGCCTCACTGGGTGCCTGTGCCCATTGATGACCCTCACGCTATGACTCTCTTCAGACAGAAAAGGGATCTTGGAACTACAACCACCATTGTTACTACGATCTCATTGGCGGCTGTTGGAGCTACCACCCGGGCATTAGCCATGAGTCATACTGGGCAGACTGCTCAGACCCTGAATAATCATTTAGCCAATGTAGCTCATGCCTTACTTGTACATAAAGGAATTAATGCTCAACTAAAAGGAAGCTTGATGATGTTCAATTAGAGGATTGACCTCGTGCAGGAGCAAATTGATACCCTATGGCAAATCGCTCAACTTGGCTGTCAATGAAAATATGCTGGACTTTGAGTCACTAGCATATAACATGAGAATTTTTCCTGTGCTGCAAATCTGTCTAAACAATTATCGAGCTATATTTTAGGTAATTGGACTGGAGAATTCGATACTACGATGGAGCAGCTGAGAGTGGCCATTGTCACAGTAAATTCTACCAGAGTGGACGCAGGTCTAGCCACAGGATTATCAACATGGATTGCTGCAGCCATGAATCATCTGAAGGAATGGGCGGGCATGGGAGCGTTAGCAGGCCTTCTGGTGTTGGTCTCCTTGGTTTGCCTGTGGCATATATGCAAGATTAGAGTCTCACAACAGTGTGATGCAGCCATGATCATTCAGGCCTTTGCAGCCATTGAAGCAGGACAGTCTCCCCAAGCATGGTTGGATACCATAAAAAGCTAAAATGTTGTGCTCAGGATGCGAGGCTAAGCACTGCACTCAGGGTCAGCCGCTTTGGACCCAGAGAAGAGCATGTCTGATTGCATGCGGGTTGATGCCCCAGGTCCCGCCTCTGAGAAAAAGGTATTGGATGGGTCTGATGCTCTTTGGGTGGATGACACCTAAATGAACATCGGTACAAAGTCCCAATTTATTTCTAATATCAGAGATCAGACCTCTACTCTTGCCTGATGCGTCTAAAACAAAAAGGGGGATCTGTAGAGAGCTGCAGAATGCTATGCCTTAAAGATGGAGCTGGTTTCCGCCTTCCACCTTCCCGATGGTGACTGCTCTCTGTCACGAACAACTCCACATTTGGCTAGGGCTGAGGATCTGGCTTGCTTCAATGTATGTGGACCTATCTGCATTGCCAATGTAGCACGCCTGGGTTGGCTATCCAGAGGCTATTTAAGCTGTGGGCTGGCTTTCCCCAGGGTCAGAAGATTGTTCAAGGTTCCTGAATAAACTGCATTGATAAAAAAATCTAACTCACATCCAATAAAATGGAAGAATTAATATAACAGTTTCTCTCTAAATAAATTTTAGTTCAAATAGTTTAGTTTCCTTACAGAGAATGTATTGGGAAGATTATTTTGAAATTAAAATGTAAGAGTGAAAAAAAAAAGAAATTCAAAATGTGATACAAATAAAGAACAACTTTCCCTTTTTTTTATAGGTCATCTTAGAGCTCATTCTAATTTGCCGGGACCGCTGTGTAAAGGAAATACATTGGCAGATAAAGTCCTTTAAGTTTATTGTTCACATTTAAAAAGATTCCAGAATGCCCATAAAATGCATCATTTTAATAGTCAAACCTTGAGATTTAAATGGACTTACTAAGGAACAGACCTGTAGTATAGTCAAGGCTTGTGGTACTTGTCCTCAATTTCTGCCTGTTCCTCATTTGGGAGTCAGTCCTGGAGGATTGGCTCAAAATCAAATTTGGCAAATGGATATTCCTTGTATTGCTAAATTTAAACAATTATAATATGAATATCTTTGCATACATACCTACTCTGGATTTATTTATGCTTTTCCTCAACCAGGAAATGCTGCAAAGTATGCTATTGGTCCTTGTCTACAGGGTTTTAGTGTTCTGGGAGTTCCTAGCAATTAAAAACTGAGGATGGAACAGGATATACTAGCAAAACTTTTAAAATATTTTGTCAATAGTTTCAAGTTTCACATATAAGTAAAGTGCCTTACAATCCTCAAGGTAAAGTCATGGTAGAGCATGCCCACTATACAATTAAGATTCATTTGTAAACAAACAAACAAACAAACAAACAAACAGGTCCCGTCTCAGAGGCGGGACCTGGGGCATCAACCCGCATGCAACCAGACATGCTCTTCTCTGGGTCCAAAGCGGTTGACCCTGAGTGCAGTGCTTAGCCTCGCATCCTGAGCATAACATTTTAGCTTTTTATGGTATCCAACCATGCTTGGGGAGACTGTCCTGCTTCAATGGCTGTAAAGCCCTGAATGATCATGGCTGCATCACACTGTTGTGAGACTCTAATCTTGCATATATACCACAGGCAAACCAAGGAGACCAACACCAGAAGGCCTGCTAATGCTCCCAGATTGGGAATCATGTAATTTTCATTCAGAATTTTTTTAAATTAGGATGAGCATGGTTAATCTGCAGCAGGTAGATTTTGGAATACAGAAACCAAGAAAACTTTCGCTAAAGTAAAAATAAGGGATCCTTTAACAAGGCAATCTCATGGACCTGACATTGTACTCATATGGGATCAAGGATCCGACTCTGTTTTTCTGCAGGAAAATGATGCAGCTTGATGGATACTGGAACATCTGGTGTGACAAGTGGATGAGGAGTTTTCACCTGACAATGATAATGATGTCAAATGATGTCAATGAAGACCCCTTCAGTCAATATGACTGTTTATTGGGTATATGTTCCTAAATCCACCTCTACTATATCCTGTTTCCTATAATGACCCAGAAGTCCTTGTTTATGTCAACAACATTTGGTTGTTGAGTTTTCCTGCTTTTGAATGAACACAAGTAAAACAGACATATTTCAGGAATAGAAAGAGGTCATCCTCTTTGCTTTGCCAGAGGGAGTATTCATCAGGACAGCTTACCAGTCTCCATTATCTATTTCATAGGTCAAAATGCCTACTACTCTAAAGTTGGAATATCAGCACAAGCCTCCCTTTGCAACCAGACAATGTAGAATATTAGAGGGACATTATTGTCCCTTCCTACAGGAGTTAATTATGACAGTCTTAAATCTCCAATGAGTTAAGCACCCTGTGAGAAAGGGGATCAACACACTTTTCCTTAACTGATGGTTCATTGGACAAGATGCTTTGGAAAAATGTCCACCATCTACTCCTGGGAAAATGACACTGCATTTATAGTAGTGGACTGGACTGGTCTATTGTTAAAGGTATTAAAAACTTGGTTCCTGTTATAGGCAGTCAAAATTCCTTTGCTGTTAGTGCTGGACTTTGGAGAACTTCAAATAAAAACTGGTTAACCTATGTATGGAAATTGGTGGCTGCCTTGGGATATAATATAGGCATTCTCTCTGGGAATGCAAGTAGCTTTGCAAAATTAATCAAGTATACCTCTGTTTTGGCACATGTTAATCCTCTTTATTTACTACTAATTGGAAACATGGTAGTGAGACATTATAAGAACAAAGATACCTATTCAATTGAATGTGTAGATTATAATTTTGCTAACTGTATTAGTACTGATAATGATGCTCCTTCAGTATTAGTTGTTAAGCAACCTGCTTTTGTTATGATTCCTGTTAGGGTTTCTGACTCTGTATGATGAAACAGAATTTAATTGGACTCAGGTTCAGAATCACCATGCTGGTATTTGGTCTAGCAAAAAAATCTCATTGGACATGTTAATGATGAGAAGTAAGATACATGATATAGAATCTGCCAAGAAGCCTAGTTTAGAATTGGCCAATACAGCCTGAGATATATTTACTAGCCTCAGGAGACAATTTCCAACCATTGACTCTGTGCTTAATTGTGGACTGAAACTTGCAGGTCTGGCAGGTATGGGTTGGTTGGCCAGTGCTTGCCTTCCTTGTGTGTTACAATTCCTTGTTCAACAACTTCAATGCATACAAGTGCAGTTGTGTAAATTTAAATTAAAGATCTCTAACAACCCCATTTGATATGGAGGAGGTAAGTAAATGATGGGTAAGAGTAAAATTGTGGTTTTTATTTTCAACCTAAGAGAGATTCTCATTAAAATCGCATTTGAGACCTAGATGAAAAATAAGAAAAAGTGCACATTTTGCCAATCTAAGAAGGCTCTCCATAAAACAAAAAAAGGGGAACTGATGGAGTCTGGTAATTGGAATTCTGTCTCATGGCCATGGCAGATGCAGGTCTTATTAAAGTTCCGTATATCAGAGACTGTCCATGCAGGTCTCTGCAAGCAAGGTAGTCTGAGCCTGAGAAGTAGAAAGGAAGCTCCCTGCAATATTTGGAACCAGACAGCAAACTTTGTGTAACCTTGAGTGAATTCATGGATGCCTTGCCCGGTGGAACAATTATGTTGCTTATTTGAAAAAAAAATTACTTGTAATCTTTGCTTTATAAATGTTGTTTGCATGTTTAGTAAGCTGAGACTTGAACAGAAAACTGTCTTCTATCCATTCTTCCCATGTCTCTCCCAGCATTTACACTCTCTCATTTTAGTGCACCCTGTTAGACTATAGGGTAGGAATTTCAGGTTCCCTTTCCTTTTCCCTACTCTTAAAGATTCAACACCACAGGGAAACCTAGAGCATGCCATCCTATTATATCAATAAGAAAGTGAAGGTACATTTATTCAGTATGCAGTAACTGCTCAGATCAAAGTCACAACCTAGTAAAATTGAGATTGAAGACCACAATAATTCGGTATATTACTCTAAATCCCACATCACTATTAAGCTTCCCTACTTAGGAAATTGTCCAATTAAATAAACATTAAAGTTTCGTTTCCTACCTAGTATTGTCACAGAGCTAAACAGGAGTAAAGGTGTGGGATCTGGATAAAGGGATGAAATAAAGGCTTGTTGGGTTTCAAATAAAAATTAACATGCATAGGATCAGAGAACTTGGACACTGAGAATAATTTGGTTACTCATCACCATGGAAACCTCAAGATTCTCTCACGTGATGATTGGCTGAGAGGGAGAATGATGTCATGAAACAGGTAAAAGCCAGTAAGAGTGTCAGAATCCAATTATTAAAAGGGCCAAGTAGACATCCTGCTTGAGAGAAATGCTGAGCAGCCCTATAAGCCTCAATGTGGGCAACTGGAAGCACACAACCCAGAGATGACTGTTACTGTGTCCAAGACTCTTACTTCAGGAAAAGTGTCACATATTTCTTCAAGTGGTCTTTATGAAAGTCAGCAGTCCTTGACATGTGAGTTTTACATTATCACAGATTCCATTATTATTTGTTAAATGCACAGATATGTCCTCCCTTACATAGGCAAATCTTTGAACAAAAAATGTTTATTTGGAATCTTGTTTATAGTTTTATAGATACCACCTAGGATATCATGTCAGCAGCAAGCACTTTTAGTCATACAGGAGAAGTGAGAGCTTTTCAAACTTAACCACAAACAGTAGGAAGACAGACAGTGAGAGAGAGCAAGAGAAAGAAAGAGACAGAGAAACAGATTCAGAAATATTAACACAGAGACTGACAGAAACAAAGATATAAAAAGACAGAGATGGAGAGACAGAGACTCCATTTTCTCTAGTCACTTTCATTGGCAGATCAAACTCAAAGCATATCCTCCTATATTATAGCACCTAAAGGAATTGTATTTTTTAATATTTTTCATGTTAATTATTAATTACACATTATTCACTTTGTATACCCCATAAACTCCTCCCCCCCAAGCCCAACATTTCTTCTGCTCGTCCACTCTTGCCCCTACTTACTAACACTGATAGGATAGGGGAGGACTTCCTCTTCTTCCTTCTGATACAAGTCTATCAGATCTCATCAGGAGTGGCTGCACTTTCTTCCTCTGTGGCCTGGTAAGGCTGTTCCATGCATGTTATTTGGTTGGAGTATGAGTCTCAGGAAAGACCCCTGTGCTCTAGTTTTTTTTTTTTTTTTTTCCATTGCTTTCCTTGTGGAGCTCCTGTCCTCTTCACATCTTACTATTTCCCACATCATTCATTAGATTGCATGTACTCTGCCCATCAGTTGCCCATAAGTCTCAGCATCTGCTTTGAGAGTCTGCAGGGTAGAGCCTTTCAGAGGCACTCTGTGGCAGGCTCCTAATTTGTTCCATAGTTTCTCCTATTTCTGATATCATCCTCTTTGCCTTTAGAGATGGGGATTGAGCATTTTAGTCAGGATCCTCCCTCTTGATTATTTTATTTAGGTGTATAGATTTTAGTAGGTGTATTCTATATTATATGTCAATATGAGTGAGTCTATACTGTGTCTGTCTTTCTGCTTCTGTGATAGCTCACTTCCCGTTCCAAACATTTACCTGCAAATTTTATGATTTCCTTGTTTTTATTGCTGAGTAATATTCTATTGTAATATACCAGAAGCAGTAGGCTGGAAGAGAGAGAGACTGAAAGAGACAGAGAGAGAAACTGCTAGAGTGATCGATTCAGAAATAGAAATATCGAGACTGACAAAAAGCAAGTTAGAAAATAAGAGAATGAGAGACACAGACTCCATTGTGTCTGCTCCCTTTCATTGGCATATCAACCTTAAAGCACACACTCCTATACTATCACTCCAATATGAATTATATTATCTAACAAGTACATACCTCCTCACACTTCCCAGGCATTTTCTCACTGGAGACTAAACATGTAAATAGATGGGCTTCAAGGGGACATTGCAATTCAAATCACCAGGAAGTGGAAGAAGGTGGAAGGACTTCTAGACCAAAAGAACATAGTTATCCTGATAGCTTGTCATTCAATAAAATGATCAAAGTTCCAGCAACTTCCAAGGACTAAAGAACATGACTGACAATCTCCTTTGGGGAAAAATGTGAAATATTTTTATATTGGAGTATTATTCAGCTTAGAAAATGACATCATGATATTTTCAGGCAAATGGATGAAACCAGGAAAAATATTCCTGGGTGAAGTAAGTAAAATGCAGAAAGACAAATGTGGTATGTGTTCACTTATTAAGATGTCTCCTAAGTGTGGGGGATTATGTACCAATAGGAGATATGTGTGACCATACCAGTCTTCTACATAGAGAGACCTTAAAACACTAGTTCTAAATTGGATTTCTTTATGAAATTGTCCCTCCCCTCAGAGCTCTGGGAAAACTTCATGAGTGGAGGCAGGAAGAGTGTCATAAGTAGAGGGAATTGAGGACACAAGGAGAACAATGCCCTAAGAATCAGGCCACAGAAAAAGATGATACAGCCAGCCTTGATGAGACCTGATAAGCTAGGGTCAGATACAATGGGAAAGAGTACCTCCACCATCAGGGGAATTTTAGAAATTATAAAGGTGGGAGGAACAAGATGGTGGCACCAGGAGAATACTCTGTCTGAGGGGTAGAACAACAGTTTCAGTACACTGACCAAGATACTAACTCTGGGACCTAAAAAAAAAACAGCTATCATGTTTCCTTGGTAAGAGAAAACAGGGCATGGGAATCAGTTGGGTCCACTCTCAGGTCACCCAGCCAAAATTGGGAAGAGATCCTGGGTCACCCAGGCACTAGGTAACCAGACCAGAACCAGATGCCCATGGGTCCTGATCACCTTCCCAGGCTGAACAGTGGTTACAAAAACACCAGCGACTGGGAGTCCCAGTTGCTAGAAAAACCCACAGGGAAGGAAGGAAGCGGGACTGGCCAAGGGTCACCCAGTCTTTACCTGGAAAAGATCTCACAAACTGGCTGGTATGAGCCACCATCACTGAACTGGACTCTAGCCAAAAGCAGAGAGATTTGTTGGGCACCCAGCTCTCAGGCACAGACAGAGCTGTATGCTCCAGTCCAACAGAGTCTTGGAGTCCTTGTCAGGAGTAAACCCCACAGGAAAAAAAAAGGAAACGGGGACCCATTAGGTTATCCATTATATCCCTGGAAAAGAACCCTCAGACCAGAGGGCGGGCAGAAGACGTGCTCTGTACCAACTATTCCTCACAGACAGAACTTTGTGCCCCAGGACACCAGAGGCTTGGAGTCACTGTTGGGAGAAATCTTCACAGGAAATGAAGCAAAGGAGATGGATTTGTCTACCTGTACATCCCTGGAAAAGTTTCCACAGACTGACTGGCCCAACCCAGTGACCTGCTGTGTACCAGATAGCCTGTTGTTAACAAGATGGCGATGGCGGTACTGACCCAC
Source organism: Meriones unguiculatus (assembly GCF_030254825.1). Lineage (NCBI taxonomy): Eukaryota > Metazoa > Chordata > Mammalia > Rodentia > Muridae > Meriones > Meriones unguiculatus. The sequence goes on from NW_026843709.1 coordinate 13,327,901, forward strand.
CACAGATTACTGCTTGGGTACTCAACCTCAGACCTACAAAAGCCCTTGATCTCCAAGATCAACCTCCAGATACTGCTCCAAGGGGCAACCATTTATCCCTAACAAAACTGACCAAACCACAGAATACACAAGTTTCAGCAGTAGCTTACTAAATTTACAGCAAGAAATCCAGAAGCAGGGTAGCATACTCCAAGACTTCTCTGGGTGAGAGGAGAGCACTCTTGACTAACAAGGATCAGAGTTACCACTCAGGTCTCTATGACTGAGGTGAACTCTGGAAACTCCTGAAAAAAACACCGTCCATACAATGACTATTCCCAAAAAGCTGAGGAGGCTTCTTTCAGGAAAAACCATCTTACTGCCAAGGGGATTCTCTCTACCACAGGATTCCAGGAACCACCAGAAAGTAACTCCAAACACCTAAGATAGTGCAATGCTAGAGGACAAGGTAAAAGCACAACCAAAAAAAAAAAAAAAAAGACAAAGCAATATGGCATCTCCAGAACCCAGTTATCCAGGGTTAGGTAGCCCTCCACAATGCAGCATAATTGAAATTCAAGAAGATAACATAATATCTATGCTCATGAAGAGGTAACAGAGAAAACAAATAAAATGTGTAAAGACTTAGAGGGAGATAAACTCAAAGGCCAAGTAACATATAATGACAAACCCATTAGAATCACACCGGACTTTTCAACAGAGGCTAGGAAAGCAAGAAGGGCCTGGATGAATATCATGCAGACCCTAAGAGAACAGAGATGTCAGCCTAGCCTACTATACACAGCAAAACTCTCAGTCTTCAGTCCTCATAGATGGAGAAAACAAGATATTCAATGACAAAAAAAAAAAAAAATCAACAATAGCTATATACAAATCCAGTTACAAAAGACACTAGAAGGGAAACTACTACACAAGAAAACTAGCTACATTCCATAAAATAAGTGAAATAATTAACCTCATAACAGTAAAACAAAAAAAGCAACCCAGCACAAAAACTTGCTGCCACAACCAACATCAAACACAAAGGATCTAATGGCCACTGGTCATTAATCTCTCTCAACATCAATGGAATCAATTCTCCAATAAAAAGACACAGACTAACAGCAATCTCTTGCATACAAGAAACACACCTAAGTCACAGAGATAGACATTACCTGAGGATAAAGGGTTGGAAGATGGCTTTCCTAGCAAATGGATCCAAGAAGAAAACAGGAGTAGGCATTCTAATGTCTAATAACATAGACTTTCAACCAAAATTAATCAAAAGAGATAGAGAAGGAAATTTCATACTCATCAAGGGAAAACTCCACCAGGAAAACATCACAATCCTAAACATCTATGCCCCAAATACAAGAGCACACACATTTGTAGATAAAACTTAAACTACACATACATATCCACACATTAATAGTGGGAGACTTCAACACCCCACTCTCAACAAAGGCAGGTCAACAAAAGAGAAATTAAACAAAGAAACAATGTCTCTAACAGAGGTCATAAATTAAATGGACCTGACAGACATTTACAGAATCTTACACCAAAATACAAAAGAATTTACGGTCTTCTCTGCACCTCAAGGAACCTTCTCCACAAGAGAGCATATAGTCGTTCACAATGTGATCCTCAACAGATATAAGAAGATTGAAATAATCCCTTTTATCCTAACTAATCTAAATAGAATAAAGCTGGACCTCAACAAGAACAAAAAAGCAAAAAGGCTACACACACATGGAAACTGAATAACATGCTATTAAATGACAGGTGGGTCAGGAAAGAAATAAAGAAAGAATTTAAAGTCTTCCTAGATTTCAATGAAAAGTAAGGAATATTATACCCAAACTTGTGGGACAGAATGAAAGCAGTGTTAAGAGGAAAGTGCATAGCACTAGGTGCCTTAAAGGAGAAATTCGAGACAGCACATTCAAGCAACTTAATGGATCACCTAAAAATACTAGAAAAAAAGAAGCAGACACACAAAAAAGGGAGTAGATGGCTAGAAATAATCAAACTCAGGGCTGAAATAAAAAAAATAGAAACAAATAAAACAATTCAAAGAATCAGTGAAACCAAGAGCTGGTTCTTTGAGAAAATCAACAAGATAGACAAACCATTAGCCAAGTGAACTAAAAGGCAGTGAGACACCATCAAAATCAACAAACTCTGAAATGAAAACTACAGACACTGAGGAAATCCAAACAATCATTAAGACTTACTTCAAAGATCTATAGGCTGCAAAATTTGAAAATTTAAATGAAATGGACAATTTTCTTGATCGATTCCAAATAGCAAAACTGAATCAAGACCAGATAAATTAATAAAATAGTCCTATATCCCCCAAGGAAATAGAAGCAGTTATCGAAAGTCTCCCATGAAAAAAAAAAAAAAAAGCCCAGAACCAGATGGATTCTTTGCAGAATTCTACCAGACCTTCAAAGAAGAACTAACTCCTGTTCTCCTCAAACTATTCCAGAAGATAAAAACAGAAGGAACACTAGCGAACTCATTCTATGAAGCCGCAGTCACCTTGGTACATAAAACACACAAAGACTCAACAAAGAAAGAGAATTTCAGGCCAATCTCCCTTATGAACATTGATGCAAAAATACGCAACAAAATACTTGCAAAATGAATACAAGATCACATCAAAGAGCTCATCCAATTCAAGCAAGTAGGCTTCATCACAGGTATGAAGGGGTGGTTCATTATACGAAAATCCATTAGAGTTATACACCATATAAACAAACTGAAAGAAAAATAAATAAATAAATAAAATAAAACATGATAATCTCCTTAGATGCAGAAAAAAGCATTTGACAAAATCAAACATCCATTCATGTTTAAATTAGTGGAGAGATCAGGGATAAATAGCATGTATCGAAATATTGTAAAGGCAATATACAGTGAGCCTATAGCCAACATCAAACTAAATGGAGAGAAACTTAAAGAAATCTCACTGAAATCAGGCAGAATGCATGGATACCCACTCTCTCCCTATCTCTTCAACATAATTCTGGAAGTCCTTGCTATAACAATAAGACAGTTGAAGTAGATCAAGGGGATACAAATTGGAAAGAAAGAAGTCAAATTATCACTATTTACAGATGATATGATAGTACCTATGAGTGACCCCAAAAATTCTACCAAGGAACACCTACAGCTGAAAACACCTTCAGCAAAGTGGCCATATACAAAATTAACTCAAAAAATTCAGTAGCCCTCTGGTATACAAAAGAAAAAAGGGCTGAGAAAAAAAAATTAGGAAAACAAAATCCATCACAATAGCCAAAAATAAAATAAAGTACTATGGTGTAATCCCAACTAAGCAAGTCACAAACTTGTACATAAAAAAATTCAACTCTCTGAAGAAAACTTAGAAGATATAAGAAGATGGAAAGATCTTCCATACTCATGGCTAGACAGGATTAGCAGTGTAAAAAAGGCCATCTAACCAAAAGCAATCTACAAATTCAATGCAATTCCCATTAAAATACCAACACAATTCTTTACAGATCTGGAAAGAAAAATTCTCAACTTTATATGGAATAACAAAAAAACCCAGAATAGTTAAAGCAATCCTATACAATAAAAGATCTTCTGGAGGTATCTTCATCACTGATCTTAAGTTGTAATATAGAGCAATAATAATAAAAATATGCATATACTGGCATAGAAACAGAATGGTGGATCAATGTAACCAAACAGAAGACCCAGAAATAAACCCACAAACTTATGGACACCTGATCATTGAAAAAGATGCCAAAACCATGCAATGGAAAAAAAAGTATCTTCAACTAATGGAGCTGGTCTAACTGGATGTCTACATGTAGAAAAATGCAAATAGATCTATACTTATCAGCATGCACAAAACTAATGTCCAAATGGATCAAAGACCTCAATATTACCCACAAGACATTAAATCAGTTAGAAGAAAAATTGGGGAAGAACCTAGAACTCATTGGTAGAAGAGACAGCTTCCTGAACAGAACACCTACAGCACAGGCTCTAAGAGCAACAATCAATAAATGGGACCTCATGAAACTGAAAAGCTTCTGTAAAGGAAAGGACACATTAAAACAAAATGACTGCCTACAGATTGGGAAAGAATCTTCACCAACCCTTTTTCTGACAGAGGGATAAAAATCCAGAATATGTAAAGAACTAAAGAAGGTGAAAAGCAACAAACCAAGTAATGATTAAAAAATAGGGAACAGAGCTAAACAGAGAATTGTCTATAGAGGAATATTGAATGGCAGAGAAACACTTGAATGCTCAACATCATTAGCCATTAGGGAAATGCAAATCTAAACAACCCTGAGATTTCACCTTAAAACCATAAGAATGGCTTAGATGAAAAACCTCAAGTGACAACACATTGTGAAGAAGCTGTGGAGAAAGGGGAACCCTCCTCCACTGCTGTACATAAGCTGAATATAAGCTTGTACAACCACTCTGGTAATCAATCTGATGCTTTCTCAGACAACCAGAAATAATGCTTCCTCAAAATCCAGCCATACCACTCCTAGGCATATATGCAAAAGAGGCTCAAGTACACAGTAAGGATATTTGCTGAGCCATGTTTGTAGCAGGTTTATTTGTAATAGCCAGAAGCTTTAAACAACCCAGATGTCCTTCAACCGAAGAATGGATGCAGAAATTGTGGTACATCTAAGCAATGGAATATAACTTAACAATGAAAAATAAAGAAATCATGAAATTTGCAGGTAAAAGGTGGGACCTAGAAAATATCACCCTCAGTGAGCTGTCCCAGAAGCATAAAGACACATATGGTATATACTCACTCATATAGACATGCCATATAGGATATATCTACTAAAATCTGTACATCTAAAGAAACTAATTTAGAGAGAGTACCCTGACTAAAATGCTCAATCCTCATCCTGATAGGCAAAGATGTTGGACATCAGAAAGAGGCAAAAACATGGATCAATTTAGGAGCCTGCTTCTGAGGGCCTCTGAAAGGCTATGCCCTCCAGACTATCAAAGCAGATGCTGTGACTTATGGCCAACTGTTGAGCAGTGTGCATGGAATCTTTTGTAAGAAGTGGGAAATAGTAAGATCTGGAGAGGACTGGAACTCTACAAGGAGAGTAACAGAACCATAAAATTTGAACACAGGGGTCTTCCCACATATTCATACTCCAACCAAGTACCATGCATGGAGATAACTCAGAACCCCTGCACATATATAGACCATGGCATTTTAGTGTACAAGTGGGTTATGTAGTAATAGGTAGAGGCCTCTGATGTAATCTGTTTTAGTCTACTCTTTGATTACCTCACCCTGTGGGGGAAGCAGCCTTACCAGACCACAATTTGAACTTAGGAGCAATGGAAAAGGTGTGTAATGTATATTATTTTATTTTATTTTATTTTTCTTTATTAATTACACTTTAATCACTTTGTATCCCCTCCCATTGTTCCCTCTCTCATCCCATCCCAATCCCTCCCTTCTTCCACCCTCTGCATCCATGCCCCTCCCCAAGTCCACTGATAGGGGAGGACTTCTTTTCCTTCCTTCTGATCCTAGTCAAATAGGTCTCATCAGGAGTGGCTGCCTTGTCCCCTTCTCTGGCCTGGTAATGCTGCTTCCCCCTTAGAAGGAGGTAATTAAATAACAGGCCAATCAGTTCATGTCAGAGACAGTCCCTGTTCATATCGAAATGGAACCCACTTGGATACTGAACTGCCATGGGCTACATCTGTGCAAGGCTCTTAGGTTATCTCCATGCATAGTCCTTGGTTGGAATAGCAGTCTCAGAAAAGACCCCTGTACTCAGATTTTTTGGTTCTTTTGCTCTCCTTATGGAGTTCCTGTCCTCTCCAGAGCTTACTGTTTCGCACTTCTTTCCTAAGATTCCCTGCACTCTGCTCAAAGGTTGCCCATAAATCTCAGTATCTACATTGATAGCCTACAAGGCAGAGCTTTTCAGAGGTCCTCTGTGTCAGGCTCCTGACTTGTTCGCTCTTTTCTCCTTCTTTTGGTGTCCAGCCTCTTTGCCTTTCTGAATAGGAATTGAGCATTTTAGCAAGAGTCCTCTCTCTTCATTAATTTCTTTAGATGTACTGATTTTATTATGTTTATCCTATATTATATGTCTATATGAGTAAGTATATTCCGTGTGCATCCCTCTGAGCTGGGATAGCTCACTCTGGATTATCTTTTCCAGATACTACCATTTACCTGCAAATTTCATGATTTCCTTGATTTTATTGCTGAGTAATATTACATTGTGTAGATATACAACAATTTGTGATCCATTCCTCCATTGAGGGGCATCTGGGATGTTTCCAGCTTCTGGCTCTTACAAATAAGGCAGCTACAAACATGGTTGAGCAAATGTCCTTATTGTGTACTTGAGAATATTTTCGATATATGCCTAGGAGTGGTATAGCTGGATCTTGAGTAAGTGCTATTCCTAGTTGTCTGAGAAAGCACCAGATTGCTTTGCAGAGTGGTTGTATAAGTTTACAATCCCACCAGCAGTGGAGGAGGGTTCCTCTTTTTCCACAACCTCTCCAGCATGTGTTGTCTCTTGAGGTTTTGATCTTAGCTATTCTGATGGGTGTAAGGTGAAATCTTAGGGTCGTTTTGATTTGCATTTCTCTGATTGCTAATGAGATTGAGCATTTCTTTAAGTGTTTCTCTGCCATTCGATATTCCTCTGCAGAGAATTCTCTGTTTAGCTCTGTACACCATTTTTTTTCAATGCAGTTTATTCAGGAACATTGGACAATCCTCGGACCCCGGGGAAAGCCAGCCCACAGCTTAAATAGCCTCTGGGTAGCCAACCCAGGCGTGCCACGGGAGCAAGATAGGTCCACATACATGGAAGCAAGCCAGATCCTCGGCCTTAGCCAAATGTGGAGTTGTTCGTGACAGAGAGCAGTCACCATCGGGAAGGTGGAAGGCAGAAACCAGCTCCATCTTTAAGGCATAGCATTCTGCAGCTCTCTACAGTTCCCCCTTTTTGTTTTAGACGCATCAGGCAAGAGTAGAGGTCTGATCTCTGATATTAGAAATAAATTGGGACTTTGTACAGATGTTCATTTAGGTGTCATCCACCCAAAGAGCATCAGACCAGTCCGATACCTTTTTCTCAGAGGCGGGACCTGGGGCATCAACCCGCATGCAATCAGACATGCTCTTCTCTGGGTCCAAAGCGGCTGACCCTGAGTGCAGTGCTTAGCCTCGCATCCTGAGCGTATCATTTTAGCTTTTTATGGTATCCAACCATGCTTGGGGAGAATGTCCTGCTTCAATGGCTATAAAGGCCTGAATGATCATGGCTGCATCACACTGTTGTGAGACTCTAATCTTGCATATATACCACAGGCAAACCAAGGAGACCAACACCAGAAGGCCTGCTAACGCTCCCATGCCCGCCCATTCCTTCAGATGACTCATGGCTGCAGTAATCCATGTTGATAATCCTGTGGCTAGACCTGCGTCCACTCTAGTAGAATTTACTGTGACAATGGCCACTCTCAGCTGCTCCATCGTAATATCGAATTCTCCAGTCCAATTACCTGAAATATAGCTCGATAATTGTTTAGACAGATTTGCAGCACAGGACAAATTCTCATGTTATATGCTAGTGACTCTAAGTCCAGCATATTTTCATTGACAGCCAAGTTGAGCGATTTGCCATAGGGTATCAATTTGCTCCTGCACGAGGTCAATCCTCTGATTGAACACCATCAAGCTTCCTTTTAGTTGAGCATTAATTCCTTTATGTACAACTAAGGCATGAGCTACATTGGCTAAATGATTATTCAGGGTCTGAGCAGTCTGCCCAGTATGACTCATGGCTAATGCCCGGGTGGTAGCTCCAACAGCCGCCAATGAGATCGTAGTAACAATGGTTTTTGTAGTTCCAAGATCCCTTTTCTGTCTGAAGAGAGTCATAGCGTGAGGGTCATCAATGGGCACAGGCACCCAGTGAGGCATGCAAGTAACCAGGGCATACCTAAATTTACTAGCATTCCAGCATTGGGCAAAAAAGCAAGTATCATTACCACAATTACTTGGCTCTATCTGGCTAATAATGAATAAAAATGGGGGATATAGACAAAACTGCATGGTACTGGCATAGAAACAGAATGGTGGATCAATGGAATCGAACAGAGGACCCAGAAATAAACCCACACACTTATGGACACCTAATCTTTGACAAAGATGCCAAAACCATACAATGGAAAAAAGATAGCGTCTTCAACAAATGGTGCTGCTCTAACTGGATGTCTACATGTAGAAAAATGAAAATAGATCCATACTTGTCACCCTGCACAAAACTGAAGTCCAAGTGGATCAAAGACCTCAACATAAAACCAGACACAGTAAATAGACTTGAAAAAAAAGTGGGAAATACCCTAGAACTCATTGGTACAGGGGAAAACTTCCTGAACAGAACATCAACAGCACAGGCTCTAAGAGCAACAGTCAATAAATGGGACCTCATGAAACTGAAAAGCTTCTGTAAAGCAAAGGACACTGTCATCAAAACAAATCGACCACCTACAGATTGGGAAAGAATCTTCACCAACCCTTTATCTGACAGAGGACTCATATCCAGTATATATAAAGAACTAAAGAAGCTGAAAAGCAGCAAACCAAGTAATCCACTTAAAAAATGGGGAACAGAGCTAAACAGAGAATTCTCTGTAGAGGAATTCCGAATGGCAGAGAAGCACTTAAAGAAATGCTCAACCTCACTAGCCATTAGGGAAATGCAAATCAAAACAACCTCGGACACCACCACTGCTAGTTCTAGAACTGAAGCAGGATGTTCCAACGAGGGGGTTAAGGCTTCTCATAATATTTCCTATAAGCCCACACATGTTTGTCTATATCCCCCATTTTTATTCATTATTAGCCAGATAGAGCCAAGTAATTGTGGTAATGATACTTGCTTTTTTGCCCAAATTTTGAATTTCTAAAAATAAAATTCCAGCAAGAGAAGATGTCTGAATTTGACCTGCCGTCCCTCACCTAGGCAAAGACTGAGCACTATCTGTATCTCTGTAAAAATGTTCGAAGACTACTTATTAAAACTTTGAAACACAGCCAATACTGCAGATAACTCTGCTCTTTGTACAGATATGTTAGACACTTGAAAAGATAATGTTTTTCTTTTATAAGCTTAGGCAGCAACACCAGATAATGAACCTTCAGCAAAAACTGTTAAAGTATCAACAATTGGTCTGTCTTCTATTTGAAATGGAAAAACTGTAAGTTGCACCTATAAAAACTGAATTATTTGTATTTTTTTTTTTTGTGCCTCAACAGTTTGGACTCAGTTGTAATAAGCTTACATATGTTAAAATGCCATATTTATTAGATCTCTGACAAGTCTGTGGTCCAGCATTTTTGTTACTCTTTGTCTACCTTTATAATCTGCTCTAAACCTCATCCTATAAAACACTATGTTATAATCTCAATTTTGGCATATGTTTCAAATGTATGTTTTACAACAAAATTTTAGGTAGATCTATATAGGCAAACTTTATGGTTACCAATTTTAGATTTAACCTTAAACAAAGCAACCTAAACAAAGAGACTAGGTAAAACTCAATTTTGTACTCAACTATAATAATTAGCATAACTTTAAACCTGCTCTTTTGAAACTGAAATCAAAGCAAAACTTTTAATTAAACCTAATTTATAATGGGACTAACAACTATTATTAATCCTATCATATTGTATTAAAACCATAGCAAAAAAATGAAGGACAAAAGTTTTATTTAACTTTAAACAGAGAACTAAACTTAGCCTGTAGCCCTCAGCAAAAATAGACTATTTTGGCTGATCCAAATCTATAGACCAGTGAGGAATCCTAGTTCTGGTGATTACATTTAAAACTGGGTCTTCAGAACAGTGAAATGGATCTGTTTTATACATCTAGGACAAAAGAGCAGCTGTGTTTCCTGCTAGGGTGCTCCATACTAACACTTAAATGTAGTGTTAGTGCTAGGACTGCTTCTTCAGATGTGCCACATGAACTCTTGCTGTCCAAGGTAGGTGGGTAATCACTAGTTCATGGCTAGCCTTCTCTGATACATAATGAGAATTCTCAAAAGCATGCCTTACACAGTCAAACTCTGACCTACTTTAGCGTAGTCTTTTCTTGATGTTAAAGTCATTGTAAAAGCTGTCAACATATTATTTTTGTTATTATGTGGTCATTGCATATAATATACCTTACACTCCTATTCCATTGCTCCCAGGTTCAAATTGCTACACATGTGTCACATTCAACTTTTTTTCTTTAAAATACATCAGTTCAAATGTTTTGTTTATATACTCATGGGAACATGATCACAGACTCATTGCCAAGTCCCTTAAATAAAACTGAGTTCATCATTACCACCACCTTGACACCACCTCCATGAAGAAGCCATCAGTCCTGAAGAGGTCTATACTTCATCTCCTTGATCACAGTTTTTCTTATGTATTTATTTATTAGGATTTTTTTTTACATTGTATCCCCTCTGCTGCTCCCTGCCTTTTCTCATTCCAGTCCTAACCTTCTCCTTCTTCTATCACTATGGCCTTCCTCTAGTTCCCTGAGAGGGGAGGGCCTATTACACCTTCTATCTGACACTAGCTTATCAGGTCTCACCAAGGACGTCTGCATTATCATCTTCTGTGTCCTGATTCTCAGGGTATTGTTCTCCTTGTGTCTTCAATTCCTTCTATTTATGACAGCCTTCATGCCTCCTCTCCTGCAGGTTTCCCCGAGTCTGAGGGGAGGGAGAATTTCTTGTGAAATCCAGTTTTGTGCTGGGTATTTTAAGGTCTCTCTCTGCACAATATCCGACTATGGATCTCTGTATGCATTCCCATTTGATGCAGAACGAAGCATGTCTGTGGATGCAAGAACTTGGCACTGAACTATCACTTGAGGGCAGAGAGCAATATATTTTAATAACAACAGTATGTGTTGCTTTAAAATGTTGGTAGGATGCCCTGGCACCAACGTATTTAACTGCCACCCAATCACACTAGTGGAAGACAGGTTTTGTGAAAAATAGATGGACTACTGGAACTTTATCTGCCACTGTTCAGATACCTCAAAATGAGTGAATACATACCATATTTGTTTTTCTGCATTTTAGTTACTTCACCTAGGTGATTTTTCCTGGTTACATCTATTTGCCTGAAAATGTCATGATGTCATTTTATTTTAGATGAATAATACTCTGTTATGGAAATGTTCCATATTTTCTGCACAGAGTTTTTCAGTCCTGTTATTTAGTCCATGGAATTTGCTGGCACTTTAATCATTTTATTGAATAACAAACTATCAGGATAACTACGTTGTTTTAGCTTAGAAGTCCCTCCATTTTCTTCCACTTCCTGGTAATTTGAATTGCAATGTCCATGGGAAGCTTTTCTGTTTATATGTTGAGGAAATGTCTGGAAAGTGTTAGGAAGTATGGCCTTCTTAAATAATATAATTATTTTTCTTTCCCTAATTTCATTCTCAGCCCTTTTATCTTTTCTATGCAGGAGGGCTGTTGATTTTTTTTTTTTTTTTTTTTTTTTTAGTTAATTTTGTATCTAACCACTTTGCTGAAGGTGTTCATCAGCTGAAGGAATTCCCTGGTAGAATTTTGGGGTCACTCAGGTATAGCATAATATCAGCAGCAAATAGTGATAATTTGACTTGTTCATTTCTGATTCATATCCCCTTGATCTCCTTCAATTTTCTTATTGCTCTGGCAAGGACCTCCAGAACTATGTTGAAGAGATTTGGAGAGAGTGGGCAGCCTTGCCTTGTCCCTGATTTCAGTGAGATTGCTTTACTTTTCTCTCCATTTAGTCTGATGCTGGCTATAGGCTTGCTGTATTGCATTAATTCTATTTAGTTATTTGCATTGTATCCTGATCTCTAAAATACTTTAAACATGATTGGATATTGGATTTCATTAAATTCTTCTTCAGCATCAAAGGAGATTTTCATGTGGTTTTATTTTTTTTTTTATTTTTTGTAATATGGCGGATCACATTGAAGTCTTTCCATATATTGTACCACCTGGGATGTAGCCTACTTGGTCATATTGGATGGTACCTTTAATGTGTTCTTGTGTTCAGTCAAAAACGTAAAGTACCTTGGGATGACCCTAACAAGCAAGTCAAAGATTTGTGTGAAAAAAATTCAAGTCTCTGAAGAAAGAATTAAAGAAGATACCAGAAGATGGTAAGCTCTCCCATGCTCATGGCTTTGCAGGTAAATGGTGGAAACTGTAAGTGAGTTATCCCAGAAGCAGGAAGACACACACTGTATACTATCACTCATATAGACATATAATATAGGAAAAACCTACTAAAATCTGTATACATAAAGAAACTAATCAAGAGGGAAGACTTTGGCTAAATGGCTCAATCTCCATCCAGAAAGAAATTGAGGAAGGACATCAGAAGAAGGAGAAAACATAGAACAAATTGGGAGCCTGCCACAGATTGCCTCTGAAAGGCTCTGCCCTGCAGACTTTCAAAGCATATGCTGAGACTTTTGGCCAACTGTTGGGCAGAGTGCAAGGAATCTAAAGAAAGAGGTGGGAAATAGTAAGATTTGGAAAGGACAGGAGCTCCACAAGGAGAGCAACAGATTCAAAAATATCTGAGCACAGGAGTCTTTCCTGATACTCATACTCTAAGCAAGTACCATGCATGGAGATAACCTAGAACCCCTGCACTGATTTAGCCCATGGCATTTCAGTGTCCAAGGGTTTCCATAGAAATGGGTACAGGGACCACATCTGACATGAACTGATTGGCTTTCTCTTTGATCATCTCTTCCTCAGGAGGCTACAGTGCAGCCACTTCTGATGAGATCTAATAGAGTAGGATCACAAAGAGGAAAATTTCCCCTATCAGTGGATTTGGGTAGGGGCATATGTGAAGAAGGGGGAAGGAAAGTGGGAAGGGGAGGGATGTATGAGAGAATTCAAAGTGAATAAAATGTAATTAATAAAAATTAAAATAAAATTATTGAAGAGATATAATTATTTTTGGAAAAGGAATCATAGTAAAGTGTGCTTTCATTTGACATGCCAATGAAAGTGACTAGACAGGTTGGAGTCTCTGTCTCTCAGTATCTGTCACTTTTTATATTTGATTTTGTCGGTCTCTGTCTGTGTATATATTTTTAATCTGTCTCTCTAGAACTTTCTCTATCTGTATATGTCAGTCTCCATTTCTGTTCCTGCTGCTTGTGGTTAAGTTTGAAAAGTCATCGGTTCTGCTGAAGGACTATAACAAGACAAGAAAACTGCTTGCTGACTTGATAACCAGGATGTTTTTTTGTAAAAATATGAGCAAGGTCCAAATTAAATGCTTTTTGTTCAAAGAGTTTCCTTGGTCAGATAGCATTTTCACAGTAAGTAATTCATTGACTGTGGACATATCTGTTCATTTAACAAATAATAATGGAATCTGTGATAATGTGAAACTCACATGTCAAGGACATGTGTATTTATTAATGACCATTTGAAAGAAATATGTGACACTTTTATTGAAATAAGAGTCTTGGACACAGGAACTGTCATGTCTGGGTTGTGTGCTTTCAGCTGCCCATATTAAGGCATGTATTGCTGACCACCCTTTCTCTCAAGCACGTTGTCCACTTGGCCCATTTAGTAGCTGTCTCCTAAAATTCATACTGGCTCCCACCTGTATCATGACTTCATTCTTCAGCTCAACCAATAAGCACTTGAGAGAATCTTGAGGTTTCCATGGAGATGATTAAATAAACTTTCCTCACTGTCTTGTACTTCTGATACAATGCACTTGGGACTATTTCTTAGAAATCCAACAAGCCTTTATCTCATCCATTTATCCAGACCCCACACTTTTATTCCTGTTTACCACTGTGACAAGGTGATGTAAAAAAATGAAACTTTAATGTTTATTTATTAGGACAGCTTCCTAAGTAGGAAAGCTTCAAAGGGATGTGGGATTAAGGGGAATGTACCCTATGAAGAGTTGATCTCGTACTGTTGTCTTGGATATGAAATATCCTAGGTTTTGACTTTGAACTGAGCAGTTCCTGGTGTACTCACTATATGAACCTTCACATTCTTTTTTCCTGTTTTTTTATTATTATTAATTACACTTTATTCAATATGGTTCTCCCTGTGGTTCCCTCCTGCCTCCCTTCCTAATCTCTTCCTTTCTCCATCCTCAGCATGCATGCAACTCCCCAAGTCCACTGATAGGGGGAGGTCTTCTTTTCCTTCCTTCTGATCCTAGGCAATTAGGTCTCATCAGGAGTGGCTCTGTTGACCTCTTCTGTGGCTTGGTAATGTTGCTTCCCCCTCAAGGGGAGGTAATTAAAGAGCAGGCCAATCAGTTCATGTCAGAGACAGTCCCTGTTCCTATTACAATAGAACCCACTTGGATACTGAACTGCCATGGACTACCTCTGTGCAAGGGTCTTAGGTTATCTCCACTCATGTCCTTGTTTTGAGTATCAGTCTCAGGAAAGACCCCTGTGCTCAGATTTTTTGGTTTTGTTGCTTTTCTTGTGGAGTTCCTGACCTCTCCAGAACTTACTGTTTCCCACTTCTTTCCTAAGATTCCCTACACTCTGCCCAAAGTTGGCCATAAGTCTCAGCATCTACATTGATAGTCTGCAGGGCAGAGCCTTTCAGACGTCCTCTGTGTCAGACTCCTGACTTGTTCCATCTTTTCTACTTCTTCTGATGTCCATCCTCTTTGCCTTTCTGGATAGGAATTGAGCATTTTAACAAGAGTCCTCCCTCTTGATTAGTTTCATTATGTGTACAGATTTTAGTGGGTTTATCCTATATTATATGTCTATATGAGTGAGTATATACCATGTGAGTCTTTCTGCTTCTGGGATAGCTCACTCAGGATGATCTTTTCCAAATCCCACCATTTACCTGGAAATTTCATGATTTCCTTGTTTTTTTTTTTTTTTATTTATTGCTGAGTAATATTCCATTGTGTATATGTATAAAATTTGTTTCCATTCCTCCACTGAGGAGCATCTGGGCTGTTTTCAGCTTCTGGCTATTACAAGTAAGGCTTCTACAAACTTGGTTGAGCAAATGTCCTTGTTGTGTACTTGAGACTTTTTTGGGTATATGCCTAGGAGTGGTGTAGCTGGATCTTGAGGAAGTGCTATTGCTAGTTTTCTGATAAAACACCAGATTGCTTTGCAGAGTGGTTGTACAAGTTTATATTTCCATCAGCAGTGGAAGGGGTTCCCCATTCTCCACAACCTTTCCATCATGTGTTGTCACTTGAGTATTTGATCTTAGCCATTCTGACGGGTATAAGGTGAAATCATAGGATCATTTTGATTTACATTTCCCTTATGACTAAGGACATTGGGCATTTCTTTCAGTGTTTCTCTGCCATCCAATATTTCTCTATTGAGAATTCTCTGTTTAGGTTTGTGATCGATTTTTTTTTTTAAATTTGGATTACTTGTTTTGTTGTTTGTTTAACTTCTTGCACTATTTATATATCCTGGCTTGTCTTGGCTCACCTGGCTGGATCAGCAGTTGTGTCCTTCTGAGTAGTCAGTGAGGAACCTTCCTGTTCTTGATGTTTACAGCTACAACTTTGTCTTCAGGACAGAGAAATTATTACCTGTCATATGTCTAGTACATAAAATCACATTTATCCTCCAGACAAGCCCTGTAAAGGTATTGTGAATTCCAGGAATGCTTGTTTAGAGGTGCCACATTAGGTCATGGTGTCTGAGGCAGCTGGGTAACCACTTGTTCATGGCCAGGATTCTCTGTTCCGTAATGAGTTTCTGAAAAACATGCCATACAATGTCAGAAATCTGTCCTCCTTTAGCAGAATCATTTCTCTATGTTAAATTCATTGTAAAAGTTGTAAACATATTATTTTATTGATTATGTAATTTCATATAATATACTTTACACTGCTTTTCTTTTGCTCCCAGGTTCAAATTCCTTCCAATATGACACATTAAAACCTCTGTATCTTTAAAATACATCAATTGAAGAATGTGTTGTTCATATTATTATTGAAACACGATCAGAAACTCAGTGCCAAGTCACTTAAAGAAAACTGAGTTCATCCTTGCAGCACCCTGTCACCAAACACAAGAGAAAGCCATCAGTCCTGAAGAGCTCTATATTTCATCATCTTGATCACACTTTTATTTATTTATTATTATTTGTTCACTGTGTTTCCCCTTTGCTGATCCCTTTCTCTTCTCCTTCCAGTCGTCCTTCTTCTACCTGTATGCCCTTTCTCTATTTCCTGCATAGGATAGGTCCTGCTTGCCTGTCTATCTGACCCAAGCTTATCCGGTTTCATCAAGTCTGGCTGCATCATCTTCCTAAGTGACCTGATTCTCAGATCATTGTTTCCTTGTGTCCTCAATTTCCTCTACTTATGACACTCTTCCTGCCTCCTCTCCTGTAGGTTTCCCAGAGGACTGAGGTGTGAGAGAATTTCATTGGGAAATCCCATTTAAAACTGGGTGTTTTAACCTTTCTCTTTCCATAATATCAGACTGTGGGTCTCTGTATGTTATACCATTTGATGCAGAAGAAAGCATCTCTATGGATCCAAGAAGATGGTACTAATCTATCACTTGAGAGCAGGGAGAAACATATTTTAATGACAATAGCAGGTGTTGCTTTAAAATATCCTTCAGACCCAACAACTCAAATAACTGCCATCCAATCCCACTTTTTGAAGACTGGTTTGGGTACAATAGACAGCCTTTTGGAACTTTATCCCCCTCTGTCAGGAAACCTCCTAATTAGTGAATACACACCAAATTTGTCTTTGTGAATTTCAGTTACTTCACCCAGTATGATTTTTTTCTGGTTCCATCATCCATTTGCCTGAATATAATATGATGTCAATTTTTCTTTTAGCAGAATAATACTTCGTTATGGCTTAATCCATATTTTCCCCAAAAGAGATTATCAGTCCTGTTCTTTAGATCTTAGAAGTTGCTGGTCCTTTAATCATTGTAATGAATGACAAGCTGTGAGGATATCTGTGTTCTTTAGCCTAGAAGTTCCTCCATCTTCTTTCACTTCCTGGTGATTTGAATTCCAATGTCCCCTTGAAGCTCATCTATTTACATGTTTTGTCCCCAGTGAGGAAATGTCAGGAAAGGCCTAGGAGGTATGGTCTTGTTAGATAATATAGTTATCTAACAATATATATTACAGGAGATAATATATTACAGGAGAGTGTGCTGTGAGGTTGATATTCCAATGAAAGTGACCAGACTGAATCAGAGTCATTGTCTCTTGGTCTATGTCACATTTAATCATTGTTCTCTTGGCCTTGGTCTATTTCTGAATCTGTCTCAATAGCACTTTCTCTCTCTGTCTCTGTCTATATTCTCTCTTCCTGATTCTTGTTGTTCAGTCTGAAGAGCTCTCACTTCTGCAGAAGGAGTACAGCAAGCAGAATGCTTGCTGACCTGATGTCATGGATGGTCTCTGTAAAAATACAAGATAGGTCCCAATTAAACACTATTTGTTCAAATAATTGCCTTGGTCAGGGAGCGTTTTCCCACTTAATAATGCACTGACTGTGGACATATCTGGGCATTTAACAAATAATAATGGAATCTCTGATAATGTGAAACTCACATGTCAAAAACAAGTGACTTTACTAAAGACCACTTGAAAGAAAGATGTGACACTCATCCTGAACTAAGAGTCTTGAACACAGGAACTGTCATCTCTGGGTTGTGTGCTTTCAGCTGCCCAGATTGAGGCATGTAGGGATTTCCACCCTTTTTTCTCAAGTACACTGTCCACTTGGCCCTTTTAATAACTGCCTTCCCGAAAATGTTACTTGCTTTCACCTCTATTTTTAAATTTTTTAAACATTTTTTTACTATTAATTACGCGTTATTCATTTTGTATTCCCCCATAAGCCCCTCTCTCCTCCCCTCCCGATTCCACCCTCCCTCCCTTGCTTTCACCTCTTGAGTGATATCTTTCTCCAACTCAGCCAATCATCACCTGAGAGAATCTTGAGGTTACCAAGGATATTAGGAAACAAACTTTCCTCAGTGTCCAAGATCTCTGATCCTGTGCACATGTGAGTTTTTCTTGTGAAACCTAACAAGCCTTTATCTCATCCATTTATCCAGACCCCACACCTTTACTCCTTTTTTCTCTCTGTGATAGTGTCAGGTAGGAAAAAAAAAACACTTTAATGTTCATTTAATTGGACAGCTTCCTAACTACAATAGCTTCAAAGTGGTGTGTGTTTAAGAGGAACGTAAGGAAAGATAAAGTAATCTCCTGCTGTGGTCTTGGACTTGAAATTTCATAGGTTGTGACTTTGAAATGAGTAGTTACTCAGGTACTCACTAAATGTACCTTTACATTCTTATTGATATAATAGCCTGGCATGATCTAGGGTTCCCTGGGGTATTGAGTCTTTAAGAGCAGGGAAAAGAGAAAGAAAGCAGACAATTTCTGGGACTGGTTAGGCTGAAACAGACAAAGGTCAGTGAGTTTAAAAGGAGAACTGAGAGGCATTAAACTTTTTGACAGCTGGTGATGTTCTACACTAGTGTTGCCAATCCTCTATAAGCAGGTTTTCCTTGGATGACATGCTTGAATTGGTACCTATATCCTACTCAGAGGTCAGTGAACAAGCCTCCTGGTCCTGGGGTTTAAAGTCAAATCTGGGTCTATTGGAACTTTAACCTCTCTCGCTACCATTAGGAGACCTCCTAATAAGTGAATACATACCATATGTGTCTTTCTTCATCTTTGTTACCTCACCCAGGATGATTTTTCCTGGTTCCATCTATTTGCCTGAAAAAAAAGCATGATATCATTTTCTCAGCTGAATAATACTCCCTTTATGAAAATATTCCACATTTTCCTCAAAGGAGATTCAGTCTTGTTCATAGTCCTTGAAAGTTGCTGGGATTTTAATCATTGTATTGAATGAAAAACTATCAGGATAACAATGTTATTTTAGCCTAGAGTGCCCTTCATCTTCTTCCACTTCCTGGTGAACTTAATTGAACTATACCCTTGAAACTCCTCTATTTACAAGTGGAGTCTCTAGTAAGGAAATGTCTGTAAAATGTTAGGATGTATAGCCTTGTTAGATAATATAATTCATATTGGAGTTATATTATAGTAGGTTGTTCTTTGAGTTCAATATGCCAATGCAAGTGACTAGAGAGGATGGAGTCTCTATCTCTGGATCTCTGTCAATTTCTGTTTGCATTGGTCTTGGTCTCTCAATTTCTGAATATTTATCTAGCTTTTTGTATCTTTCTCTCGGCATCCTTGTCTATTCCTGCCACTTGTGGTTCAGTATGAAAAGCTCTCAGTGCTGCTGAAGGACTACAACAAGATGACTGCTTGCTGACTTGACATCCTGAATGGTCTCTATAAAAATATAAGCAAGGTCCCAATTAAATGGTTTTGTTCAAAGAGTTGCTTGGTCAGGAAGCATTTTAACAGGAAGTAATTCACTGACTGGGGACATATCTACGCATTTAACAAATAACAATGGAATCTGTGATAATGTGAAACTCACATGTCAAGGACACATGACTTTATTAATGACTACTTAAAAGAATTTTGGGAAAATATTCCAAAATTAAGAGTCTTGGAGACAGGAACTGCCATCTATGTGTTGTGTGCTTTCAACTGCCCAGATTGAGGCATGCAGGGCTGCGCAGTCTTTCTCTTAAGCAAGTTGTCCACTTGGCATTTTAATAAGTGGCTCTGAAACACTCAATCTCTTTCATCTGTTTCATGACATCATTCTGCCTCTTAGCTAATCAGTGCCTGAGAGAATCTTGAGGTTTCCATGGAGATGAGTAAACAAACTTTCCTCAGTGTCCAGTAACTCTTCTACTGTGCACATGTGACATTTTCTTGTGAAACCCAACAAGCCTTTATTTCATCCCTTTATCCAGATCCTACACATTTACTTCTATTTACCTCTGTGACAATGTCAGGTAGGAAATGAAAATTTAATGTTTATTTAATTGGACAGCTTCCTAATTAGGCAAGCTTCAAAGTGATGTGGGATTAATGGTAAGGTACCCAATGAAAAAGTGGTCTCCTACTGTGGTCTTGGATCTGAAATATCCTTGGTTGTGACTTTGAACTGAGGAGTTACTCACATACTTACTAAATGGACCTTCATATCCTTATTGATATAATAGGCTAGCAAGGTCTAGCATTCCCTGGGCTATTGAGATTTTTAAGAGCAGGAAAAGAAAAGCAAACCAGAAAATTCCAGGAATGTTTTAGCTAAAACAGAGAAAGATCTGTGAACATAAAAGGAGAACTAAGAGGCAATAAACTCTTTGGCAGCTGGTGCTGTTCCACACTATTGCTGCCAACCCTCCATGAGCACCATTGCCTTGCCTGACCTGGCTGGATTATCAGCTCTGTCCTACTCAGTAGTTAGTGAGCAATACTCACTACAGGTTTAAATCCACAGGTTTAAGTTGAAACTGTGCTTTCAGGACAGAGAAATGTGTCCCGTGTTATATGCCTAAGACAATAGAGCATCTGTGTTACCTGCTCTGGTCCTCCAGACAAACACTCTAAACATAGTGATAGAGCCAGGACTGGTTGATCCAAGATGTCCCCTGAGCTCCCGGTGTCTGAGGTAGCTGGGTAACACTAGTTTATGGCTAGGATTTCTGCTACAAAATGAGTTCCTGGAAACCATGCCTTAAAAAGTCAAACTCTGCACTCCTTGAGAGAAATCCTTTCTCCATTTCATGTCATTATGAAAGTGTTTAACCTACTATTTTTTTGTAATTTCTTTTTTTTTAATTTTATTGTTTTTCTTTTCAGTTACATTTTATTAACTCTGTATCCCAGCTGTATTCTTCTCCCTCATTCCCTGCCAATCCCACCCTCCCTCCCTCATCTCCACCCTGCCCCTTTTCAAGTCCACTGATGGGGGGGACCTCCTCCCCATTCATCTGATCCTGTTTTATCAGGTATCTTCAGGACTGGCTACAAAGTCCTCCTCTGTGGCCTACCAAGACTGTCCCTCCCTTGGGGGGTTGGGAGGTCAACGAGACAGCCATTGAGTTCCTGTTATAAATAGTCCTTGTTCCCCTTCCTGTGGGAAACCAATTGGTTCCTGAGCTACCATGGGCTACATCTGAGCAGAGGTTCTAGGAAACAAATAGAGTTCTCAGAGAAATGACCATGAAAATTGAGGCCAACAAAGAAGAAATGAACAAAGCTCTCTCAAAGAAATGTCCACACAAATGATGGCAAATAAAGAAGAAATAAACAAAGCTCTCATAGAAAAACGGGCAATCATAACCAAAGAAATAAAGGTACAATTGGTGATATATAGAGAGGAAACAGACAAAAGAAAAAGAAATAGAAGTTGTCGTTGAAAAGCAGGACTCTACACTCAAACAGATGAAGGAAATGGTGCAAGACATAAAAACAGAATTAGAATCAATAAAGAAAACACAAATAGAGAAAAAACTGGAGCTGGAGAACATAGAGAAAAGATCAGGAACTACAAAGGTAAGCATCACCAACAGAATACAAGGGATGAAAGAGAGAATCTCAGGAGACAAAGATACACTTGCAGAAATTGACATGTCTCTCAAAGAAAAAATAAAATCAGAAAAGTTCCAAACACAAAACATCCAAGAAATCAAAGACACCATGAAAAGACAAAATCTAAGAATAATAGGAGTAGAAGAAAAAGAAGATGTCAGGCTCAAAGGTCCGGAAAATATTTTCAAGAAAATTACAAAGGAAAATTTTCCCAACTTAAAGAAGGAGATGTCCATAAACTTATAAGAGGCCTACAGAACACCAAGTAGACTAGACCAGAAAAGAAATTCTTCACGTCACATCATAGTCAAAACACTGAACCTACAGAACAAAGAAAAAATTCTAAAAGCATCAAGGGAAAAAGGTCAAGTAACATATGAAGGTAGACCTATCAGAATCACACCAGATTTCTCAACAGAAACTATAAAAGCCAGAAGGGCCTGGACAGAAATCATACAGTCCTTAAGGAACCACAGATTCCAACTCAGACTACTATACCCAGTAAAACTTTCAATCAACATAGATGGAGAATTCAAAATATTCCATGACAAAATCAAATTTAAACAATATCTACATAGTAACCCAGCTCTTCAAAAGTTACTAGAAGGGAAACTCCAAACCAAAGATAACAACTACGTCTAAGGAAACAGAGGGAATAGATAACTACAAACAAAACAAAACAAAAGAATACAAGAAATAAAACTCAGTGACACCACCAACCCCACATCAAAAGTAAGTAACAATTGTTGGTCACTAATATCTATCAACATCAACAGACTCAGCTCCCCAATAAAAAAGTCATTGACTAAGAGAAAGGTTGCGGAAACAGGATCCAACATTCTGTTGTATCCAAGAAACATACCTATGCAACAAAGATAAACACTACCTCAGAGTAAAGGGCTGGAAAAAAATGTTTTTCAAGCAAATGGTTCCAGAAAACAAACTGGAGTATCCATCCTAATATCTAATAAAATCGACTTTAAACCCAAGTTAATAAAAAAAGATAAGATAAGGAGGGCCACTATATTCTCATCAAAGGAAAATTCCGCCAAGAGGACATAACAATTTTGAATATCTATGCCCCAAATACAAGAGCACCTACATTCATAAATGAAACAATATTAAAGCTTAAATCACACATTGATCCTAATACCTTAGTAGTGGGAGACTTCAACACTCCACTCTCACCAAGGGACAGACCAACTAGACACAAAACAAATAGGGAAATAAAGACACTTATAGACACCATAAATCAAATGGACCTAATAGACATCTACAGATCTTTTCATCCAAACTCAAAAGAGTATACCTTCTTTTCAGCACCACATGGAACCTTCTCCAAAATAGACCATATAGTTGGTCATAAAGCAAGCCTCAACAGATACAAAAAGATTGAAATAACCCATTGTATTCTATCTGACCACCATGGACTAAAGATGGACTCCAACAAAAAATGGAAATAACAAAAAGCTGACATGCACATGGAGCCTGAACAACTTGCTACTCAATGACAGCTGGGTTAAGGAAGAAATAAACAAAGAAATTAAAGACTTCCCAGAATTCAATGAAAATGAAGGCACAACATACCCAAATTTATGGGACACATTAAAAGCAGTGCTCAGAGGACTAAGTGCCTTCAAGAAGAAATTGGTAACATCACATACAAGCACCTTAATGGCCCAACTGAAAACCCTAGAAAACAAAGAAGCAGATATACCCAAGAGGAGCAGATGGCTGGAAATAATCAAACTCAGGGCTGAAATCAATCAATTAGAAACAAATGAAACTATTCAAAGAATCAATGAATCAAAAAGCTGGTTCTTTGAGAAAATCAACAAGATAGACAAACCCTTAGCCAAACTAAGTAAAAAGCAGAGAGAATCTATCCAAATCAGTAAAATCAGACATGAAAAGGGTGACATAACTATAGACACTGAGGAAATTCAAATAATCATTAGGTCATACTACAAAAGCCTTTATGCCAAAAAATTTGAAAACCTAAATGAAATGGACAATTTTCTTGATCTTCCAACCTACTATTTTTATTGCTTACGTAGAAATTCCACATTATATACTACATTTCCATTGTTCCCAGGTTCAAACTTCTAGCTATGTGTCACAGTAATCGTTTTCCCTTGAAATACATCAGTTCAAGTGTGTATTTTTCATCTACTCATCGAAACATGATCAGAGTCTCAGTGCAAACTCTCTTAAAGAAAACTGTTCATCCTTGCCAAACCCTGTGAACACCCCCAAGAAGAAGCCTTTAGTCCTGAAGAGCTCTATACTTCATTTGCTTGATCACAGTTTTCTTATGTAGTTATTTATTAAGATTTGTTAACATTGCATCCCCTCTGCTGACTCAACCTTCTTCTCCAACCAGTGTGACCTATCCTCCTCCTTCTATCCCTATGTCTTCTCTATAGTTCACTGATAGGGGAACTATAGAGAGTTCCTTCTCTCTCCCTCTTCTATCTGAACCTATCTTATCAGGTCTCATCAAGGCTGGCTGCATCATCTTTCTCTGCAGCCTGATTGTCAGGGCATTGTTCTCCTGTGTGCTCAATTACCACTATTTATGAAACTCTTCTTACATCCTCTCCTTTAGCACCCCCCCGAGCTCTGAGGGGAGAGAGAATTCCATGGGTAAATCCATTGAGTGCTGTGTGTTTTAAGGTCTCTCTGCTAATATCAGACTGTGGTTCTCTATATGTAATCCCATTTGATATAGACTAGGCATCTTTGTGGATATAAGAACATGGCATTGAATAATCAGTTGAGAGCAGGGAGCAACGTATTTTAATAACAACAGCCTGGGTTGCTTGATAATTTCCATAAGATGCCCTGGCCCAACAACTCATTTAACTGACACCCCTAGTGGAAGACTGATTTGTTTACAATAGATGGTCTATTGGAAGTTTATCCACGCTGTTAAGAGACCTCCTAATAAGTGAATATATACCATATTTGTTTTTGAATTTTAGTAACTTCATCCAGGATGTTTTTTCTTACTTCCAAACATTTGTCTGAAAATATGATGCCATTTTCTCAGATGAATAGTACTCCTTTTATGGAAATATTCCACATTTTATCCAAAGGAGATTGTCAGTCCTGTTATTTAGTCCTTGGAAGTTGTTGGGAATTTAATCATTGTATTGAATGACAAACTATGTTCTTTTAGCCAAGAAGTCCCTCCATCTTCTTCCACTTCTTGGTGATTTGAATTGCAAATCCCATTGAAACTTCTATATTTACATGTTTAGTCTCCAGTGAGGAAATGTCTTGGAAGGGTTAGGTCATAGCCTTTTTAGATTATAAAATTTCTTTTGTTTCCCTAATTATTTTCTTTCAGCCCTTTTGTGTTTTTTATACAGGAGGGCAATTGATTTTTCTGAGTTAATTTTGTATCCAGTCACTTTGCTGAAAGTGTTTATCAGCTGTAGGAGTTCCCTGGTAGAATTTTTTTGGTCACTCGGGTATACTATCATGTCATATGCAAATAGTGATATTTTTACTTCTTCATTTCACATTTCTATTCCCTTCATCTTCTTCAATTGTTTTCTTGCTCTAACAAGGACTTCTAGAACTGTGTTGAAGAGATATGGAGAGAGTGAACAGCCTTGCCTTTTCCCTGATTTCAATGAGATTTCTTTAAATTTCTAATTGCTCACCTTGTGTCCCCTGTGTAGCCCATCTCCCTCTTCTCATTCCAGTCCACCAACCCTCCTTATTCTACCCCTATGTCATTTCTCTATTTGATTGATAGGGGAGGTCCTCCTCCCTCTTTTATCTAGCTTATCAGGTCCAAGAAGGCTGGTTGCATCTTCTTCTTCTGCAGCTTGATTCTCTGTGTATCCTCTATTGCCTCTATATATGACACTCTTCCTACCTCTTCTCCGGCAGGCTTCCCAGGGATCTGAGGAAAGGGATAATTTCACAGGGAAACCCCAATTACACTTTTATGTTTTAAGGTCTCTCTGTGCATAATATCAGACTTTGGGTCTGTGTATGAAATTCCATTTGATGCAGAAGGAAGCAACTTTGTGGATCAAAAAAAAAAAAAAAAAAAAAAAAAGACAAAACATGCCATTGAACTATATTTGAGTGCAGAGAGCAACATATTTTAATAATAACCTGGGTTGTTTTAAAATTTCTGCGTGATGGCCTGGCCCAACAAGTCAATTAATTGCTACCCAATCACATTAGTGGAAGACTGGTTTGGTCACAATAGTTGGGCATTTGGAACTTTAGCCCCCAATATTAGGCGACCTCTCCATACGGAAATACATACCATATTTGTCTTTCTGCATTTTAGTTACTTCACCCATGATGATTTTTCCTGGTTCCATCCATTTGGCTGAAAATATGTTGTTGTCATTTTCTTAGCTGAATAATACTCCTTTATGGGAGTATACACACTTTCCCCAAAGGAGAATGTCAGTCCTGTTCTTTAGATGTTGGAAGTTGCTGGGATTTTAATCATTGTATTTCATGACAAACTATCAGGATAACTATCTATTTTTAGCCTAGAAATCTCTCCATTTTGTTCCACTTCCTGTTGATTTAAATTGCAATGTCCCCTTAAAGTCCATCTATTTACATGTTGACTCCCCAACGAGGAAATGTCTGGGAAGTGTTAGGAGGTACTGCCTTGTTAAATAATGTAATTCCTGTGAAAGTTATCATATAAGAGGGTGTGATTTGAGGTTGATTTGCCAATGAAAGTGACAGACAGAATGGAGTTTCTGTCTCTCAATCTCTCTCACTGTATATATTTGTTTATGTCCATCTTGGTTACTCTATCTGAATCTGTCTATAAAACTCTCTCTCTTTCTCTGTTTGTCAACCTCTCTCTGCCTGCTGCTCATGGTACAGTCTGGAAAGCTCTCCACTCTCCTGAATTACTACAACAAGATGACACTTTGCAGACGTGTACCTAGATGGTCTGTGTAAAAATATAACCAAGGTCCTAATTAAACAATTTGTGTTCAAAGATTTGACTTTGTCAAGGAGTGTTTTTCCACTACGTAATTCACTGACTCAGGTCATAACTTTGCTTTTACAAATAATAAAGGAAACTGTCATAATGTTAAACTCACATGTCAAGGACAAAGGACTTTATTAATGATCACTTGAAAGAAATATGTGACACTTTTTCAGAACTAAGATTCTTGGACACAGGTACTGTCATCTCTGGGTTATGAGCTTTCAGCTGCCCAGATTGAGGCACATAGGTCTGCTCAGGCTTTTTCCTAAGCAGGCTGTCACCCTGGTCCTTTCATAACTGGCTCCTGAAACACTTACTGATTTTAACCTCTTTTATGACATAGTTCTCCCTCTCCTCCAATCAGAACCTAAGTGAATCTTGAGGTTTCCATGGAGATGAGTAAACAAACTTTCCTCAGTGTCCAGTATGTTTGACACTGTGCATATGTGACTTATTCTTGTGAAACCAAATAAGCCTTTGTCTCATCCCTTTACTCAGATCCCACACCTTTTACTCCTGTTTACCTCTATGACAATGTCAGGTAGAATATGAAATTTTAATATTTTTTTGATTTGACAGCTTCCTAAGTATGAAATCTTCAGAGTGATGTGAGATAAAGGGGAATGTACCAAATGGCAAGATGGTCTCAATCTGTGGTCTTGGATGTGAAATTTTCTAGGTTATGACTTTGAACTGAGCAATTACTCCTAAACTTACTAAATGTATCTTAATATTTTTATTGAGATAATAGGCTGGCAGGACCTAGGTTTCCCTGCTTTATTGAGACTTTAAGAGCAGTGAAAACAGTTGGAAACCACATAATTTCTGGGAGTGGTTGGGCTGAAATAGAGAAAGATGGATGAGTGTAAAAGGAGAACTGAGGGGCAACTATTTGACATCTCCGGCTGTTCCACACTTTGGTTGGCAACCCTCTATAATTGACTTGTCCAGCTCACCTTCTGCTCTCTCCTTCCCAGTGGTCAGTGCATAACCCTCCTGGTCCTAGGGATTACAGTTAAAAGTGATCCTTCAGGACAGAATAATGCATCCATGTTATATGCCTAGAACACAAGAGAAACAGTGTTTCCTGCTGTGGTCCTCCAGGTGAACCCTCTAAACATAGTGCTAGTGTCAGGAATGCTTGTTCAGTGGTGCCACCTGAGCTCATGGGATCTGACATGACTGGGTAAAATCTAGTTCATGACTAGGATTCCCGGCTATATAATGACTTCCTGGAAATCATGCCTTTCAATGTCAAAATGTGCCCTCCATTTTTGGAATCTTTTTTCCATGTTAAGAGTCATTGTAAAAGTTGTCAACATATTATTTTTATTGCTTATGTGGAATTTCATATATTGTACATTACACTCCTTTTCCATTGATCCCAGATTCATATTCCTACCTATGTGTCACACTAAAAGGCTTTTTCTTTAAAATATATCAGTTGAAGTATGTGTTGTTCATATCTTCATTGGAACAAGATCAGAGTCTCAGTGCAAAGTCCCCAAAAGAAAACTGAGTTAATCCTTGTGGCACCCTGGCATCAACCCAAAAAAGAAGCCATCAGTCCTGAAGAGCTCTATACATCATCACCTTCATCACAGATTTTCTTTTGTTTTTATTTATTACTATTTGTTCATTTTGTATGCCCTCTGCTATGCACTCTGTTCTCAGTCCTACCAACTCTCCTTCTTGAACTCTTATTCCCATTCTTATTTCTCTGAGAGGGGAGGTTGTCCTTGTCCTTCTATCTGACCCTAGCTTATGAGGTCTCATCAAGGCTCTCTGCAACATCTTCCTCGATGGCCTGAACTTCAGGGCATTGTTTTCCTTCTGTCCTCAATTCCCTATACTTAGGACACTCTTCCTACCTCCTCTCAGGCAGGCTAGCAGAGAATTGAGGGAGGAAGAATTTCAAAGGGAAATGCCATTTAGAGCTGGGTGTTTTAAGGTCTCTCTCTGAATAATATCGGACTGTGCCTCTATGTATCCATTCCCATTTGATGCAGAATGAAGGATCTCTGTGGATCCAATAGGATGTTACTGATCTATCAGTTGAGTGCATAGAGCAATATATTTTACAACAGCAGCATGAATTCCTTTAAAATTTCCATAGGATGTGCTGCCCAACAACTCAAATAACTGCCACCCAATTCCCCTAGTAGAAGACTAGTTTGTTCACAATTAAATGCCCTGTTGGAACTTTATCCACCACTATTTGGAGATCTACTAATAAGAGAATACATACCATATTTGTTTTCCTGGATTTTAGTTACTTCACCAAGGATGATTTTTCCTTGTTCCATCCATTTGCCTGAAAATATCATGATGTCATTTTCTTATCTGAATAATACTCTGTTATGGAAATATTGTACATTTTCCCCAATGGAGATTCTCAGTCCTGTTCTTTAGAACTTAGGAGTTGATGGGACTTTAATCATTGTATTGAATGAAAAACTATCAGGATAACCTTGTTCTTTTAGCCTAGAAGGTCCTCCACCTATTTCTAATTTCTGGTGATTTAAATTGCAATATCCACTTGAAGCTCATCTATTTATGTCTAGTCCCCAGTGAGGAAATGCCTGGTAACACCTAGGAGGTATGGCCTTGTTAGATAATATAATTCTAATTATATTACAAGAGGGTGTACTGTGATGTTGATATGCCAATGAAAATGACCAGACAGAATGTATCCTTTCTCTCTAGGTCTTTGTCACATTCCATCTTTGTTTCTGTTGGTCTCAGTCTCTCTATTTCTGAATCTGTCTCTCTCGCTCTTTCTCTCTCTGTCTCAGTCTGTTTCCCTCCCTCTGCCTGCTGCTTGTGGTTCAGTATGAAAAGCCCTCAGTTTTGCTGAAGGAGTATAACCAGATGACTGCTTGATGATGTGACATCATTGATGGTCTCCATAAAAATATAAGCAAGGTACCAATTAAATGCTCTTAGTTCAAAGAGATGCCTTGGTCAGGGAGCATTTTCACACCAAGTAATTCACTGACTGAGGTCTTATCTGTGCATTTAACAAATAAAAATGGAATCTGATTAATGTAAAAATGACATGTCAAGAACAATAGACTTTATTAATGACCCCCAGAAAGAAATATGTGATACTTTTCCTGAACTAAGAGTCTTAGACACAGGAACTGACATCTCCTGTGTTGTGTGCTTTCAGCTGCCCAGAATGAGGCATGTAGGGCTGACCACAGTTTCTCTTATGCATGCTGTCCAATTGGCCCTTTTAATACATGGCTCCTGAAACTCTTATTGGCTTTCACCTGTTTCTTTTTTTTTCTTTTTTTTTTTTTTTGTTTTTTTTTTCTTTTTTTTATCAGTTACATTTTATTAACTCTGTATCCCAGCTGTGTCCCCATCCCTCATTCCCTCCCAGTCCCTCCCTCCCTCCCTCCCTCATCTCCACCGTGCCCCTTTCCAAGTCCACTGATGGGGGGACCTCCTCCCCATTCATCTGATCCTGTTTTATCAGGTATCTTCAGGACTGGCTGCAAAGCCCTCCTCTGTGGCCTAACAGGACTGCTCCTCCCTTCGGGGGTGGGGAGACCAAAGAGCCAGTCATCGAGTTCCTGTTAGAAATAGTCCCTGTTCCCCTCACTTTGGGAAACCAATTGGTTACTGAGCTACCACAGGCTACATCTGAGTGGAGGTTCTAGGTTATGTCCATACATGGTCCTTGGTTGAATGTCAGTCTCAGAAAAGACCCTGTAGTACTTGAAGTCCTAGCCAGAGCAATAAGGCACAGGAGGCTTTCACCTGTTTCATGACATCATTCTCCCTCTCAGGAATTCAGCACCTGAGAGAATATTGAGGTTTCCATGGAGATGAATAAACAAACTTTCTTCAGTGTTCATTATCTCTGATCCTGTGCATATGTGACTTTTTCTTGTGAAACCTAACAAGCCATTATCTCATCCCTTTATGCAGATCCCATACCTTTACTCCTGTTTACTTCTGTGACAATGTCATGTAGGAAATGAATATTTAATGTTTATTTAACAGGACAGATTCCTAATAAAGGAAACTTTAAAGTGGTGAGGGATTAAGGGGAATATATTGAATGACAAGGTGGTCTCCTATTGTGGTCTTGGATCTGAAATTTCCTAGGTTGTGACTTTGAACTGAGCAATTCCTCACATACTCACTATATTAACCTTCACATTTTTATTGATATAATAGTCTGGGAGGGTGAAGGGATCTTTGGGGTATTAAGTCATTATGAGCAGGATAATGAAAAGGAAACCAGAGAATTGCTGGGACGGGTTTTGCTAATATAGAGTTTGATTGGTGTATGTAAATGGAGAACTGAACATCAATACACTTTTTGACAGCTGGTGCTCTTCCACAATAGTTTTGTCAACGCTCTATGATCAGGCTTGTATTGACTGACCTGGCTAGATCAGGAACTGTGTCCTCCTGATTGGTCACTGAGGAACCCTCCTGTTTCTGGAATTTACAGTTAAAACTGGGCCTTCAGGACAGAGAAATTGGTCCATTTTATATGCCTAGGATACATTAGCATCTACGTCCTTCATACAAAATCTCTAAAAGTATTGTTAGTGCCAGAAATGCTTGATCAGAGTTGCCACCTGAGGTCATGGGGTCAGAGGTAGATGGGTAACCACTAGTTCATGTACAGGAGTTTGTGGTGCTGGGAGCCAAAGCTATCTACTGAAGCCTAAGTCAATTAGTGAGTCAAAGCTATCTAGTGGAGACAAAAGGTGTTTACTAGGGCAAAGCCAAATAGTGAGCAAAGGTCATTTAGGGAGACCTAAAGCTATTTAGTGAAAGTTATCTAGGACCCTAATTCATGGGTGATAGACTGTGAGGACATCCATTTCTTAGAGCATCCATGAGAATACATCCCTATGGTATCTTGCAGGTACCCTATTTAACACATGAAAGCACTCTTCCTGTCTCCTACAGCAGCTAATTACCTTCCCCCTTTTCCTGCCTTCTCCCTATATAAGTTGGGTAAAAATTTCTAATAAATGAAGCCTTGATCAGACAAACAGACTTGGCTTCCTTCCTTGTGTTTCTTGTTCCTCCTTCCCCGTTCCTTCCATTCTCCTCCCTTAGGAACCCCGTTGAAGTCCCGATGGTCAGGGCACTGTGATACTTAATGAATTCCTCAAAAGCATGCCATACAATGTCAGAAATCTGTCCTCCTTTAGCAGAATCATTTCTCTGTTAAAAGTTATTGTAAAAGTTATATTATTTTTATTGATTATGTAATTTCACATAAGATACTTTACACTCCTTTTCTATCGATACCAGGTTCAAATATCTACCCATTTGTAACATTAAAAATTTTGTATTTTTAAAATACATCAATTGAAGTATGTGTTGTTCACATACTCGTTGAAATATGAACAAAGTCTCAGGGCCAAGTCACTTAAAGAAAACTGAGTTCATCCTTGCCATATCCTGTCACACCCAAAAGAAGAAGCCATCAGTCCTAAAGATATGTACACTTCATCAACTTGATAACAGTTTTTCTCTTGTATTTATTTATTACGATTTGTTCACTTTGTTTCCCCTCTGCTGCCCCTCTCTCTTCTCCTTCCAGTCCCACAGTCTACTCTTCTTTTTCTATCCCTCAGCCCTTTCTCTATTTCCCAGATAGGGTAAGTTCTCTCCGTCTATATGACCCTAGCATATCAGGTCTGATCGAATCTGACTGCATTATCTTCCTAAGCAGCCTAATTCTTACCACATTGTTCTGCTTGTGTCCTTGATTCCCCCTACTTATGACACACTTCCTGCCTCCACTACTTCAGTCTGCACAGAGAACTGATGTAAGAGAGAAATTCATAGGGAAATACCCTTTAGAACTGGGTGTTTAGAACTGGGTGTTTTAAGGTCTCTCTGTACATAATGTGGGTATCTGTATGCAATCCCATTTGATGCAGAAGGAAGCATCTCTGTGGATAGAAGGACATGGCAATGATCTAACAGGTGAAGGCAGACAGCAACATCTTTAAATAACAACAGCCTGGGTTGCTTGACAATTTTCATAGGATGCCCTTGCCCAACAACCCAATTAACTGACATCCAATTCCCATAGTGGAAGACAGTTTTGGTAACAATTAGATGGCCTATTATAACTTTATCCACCACTATTAGGAGACTTCCTAATAAGTGAATACATACCATATTTGTTTTTCTGCATTTTAGTTGCTGAAGCAACTAAACAGGATGAAGCAACAACCAGGATGATTTTTCCTGGTTCCATTTATTTGCCTAAAAATATCATGTTGTCATTTTTTTTAACAGAAAAATATTCCATAATGGAAATACTGCACATTTTCCCCTAAGAAGATTGTTCATCCTCTTCTTTACTTGTTGGAAGTTGCTGGGACTTCAATCATTGTATTGAATGACAAAGTATCAGGAAAACTATGTTCCTTTTCCAGAAATCCCTCTATCTTCTTCCACTTCCTGGTGATTTGAGATGCAATATACACTTGAAGCTCTTCTATTTAAATGTGGAGACCTCAGTAAGAAAATGTCTGGAAAGGGTTATGAGGTATAGCCTTTTTAGATAAAATAATTGCTTATGGAGTTATATTATAGGATAGTGTACTTTGAAGTTATTGCCATTGAAGATATGCCATTGAAAGTGACCAGACACACTGGAGTCTCTGTCTCTCAGTCTCTGTCACTTTATGTCCTTGTTTCTGCTGGTCTCAGTCTCTCTATTTCTGAAACTGGCTCTATGCCTTTCTCTCTTTCTCTCTCTCTCTCTGTGTCTGTCTCTTTCTCTCTCTGCCTATCACTTGTGGTATGAAAAGCTCTCAGTTCTGCTGAAGGTGTACAACTATATTACTTCTTGCTGATGTGATTTCCCGGATGACCTCTGTAAAAATATAAGCAAGGAAGGTCCCAATTAAGCACTTTTTATTCAAAAGTTTGCCTTCATAAGAAATCATTTTCCCAGTAAGTAATTCATTGACTGAGGACATATCTGCACACTTAACAAATAATAATGGAATCGGTGATAATGTGAAAGTTACATGTCAAGGACACATAACTTTATTAATGACCATTTTAAAGAAATATGAGACACTTTTCCTGAACTAAGAGTCTTGAACACAGGACTCATCTCTGGGTTGTGTACTTTCAGCTGCCCAGATTGAGGCATGTAAGGCTGCTCAGCCTTTCTCTCATGCAGGCTTTCCACTTGGCCCTTTTTATGTCTGGCTATTTAAACTCTTAATGGCTTCCATCTGTTGCATGACATCATTCCATCTCTCAGCCAAACAGCACCTGAGAGAATCCTGAGGTTTCCATGGAGATGAGTAAACAAACTTTCCTCAATGTCCAGTATCTCTGATCCTTTACACACATGACTTTTTCTTGTGAAACCCAACAAGCCTTTATCTCATCTTTTGTCCAGATCTCACAACCTTTTCTGTTTATCTCTGTGACAAGGTCAGGTGGGAAATAAAACTTTAATGTTTATTTAATTGGATAGTTTCCTAAGTAGGGAAGCTTTAATGGGATGTGGGGTTAACGGGAATGTACTGAATGACAAGGTGTCTTCTACTGTGCTCTTGGATCTGAAATTTCCTAGGTTATGACTTTGAATTGAGCAGTTCCTTATGAACTCACTAAATATACCTTCATATTCTTATTAATATAATAGGTTCTCATGTTCCAGGGTTCTCGGGTATATTGAGCCTTTATGAGCAGGAAAAAGAGAAGGAAATGAGACAATTCCTGGGACTGTTTGGCTTGAAGAAAAAAAAATATTGGTGAGTGTTAAATGAGAATTGAGGGGCAGTAAACTCTTTGAGTGCTGGTGCTATTCCACATTGGCAAACCTCTATGAGCAGGATTGCCTTGGCTGCCCTGATTGGATAGATAGCTGTGGTGTACATAGTGTTCAGTGAGGAATCCTTCTGGTCTTGGTGATTGCAGTTAAAACTGGGCCTTCAGTTCAGAGAAATGGGTCAGTGTTATACATCTAGACCACAAGAGCATCTGTTTTTTCTGCTGTGGTTCTCCAGATAAACACTCTGCATGTAGTGTTAGTGCCAGGATTGATACTTTAGAAGTGTCACCTAAGCTTGTGGGGTCTGGGTAACCACTAGTTCATTGCTAGGATACTCTGCTACAAAATGAATTCCTGGAAAACAAAGTCAAAATCTGCCCTCCTTTAGTGGAATCTTTTCTCCATGTTAAGAGTCATTGTAAAAGTTGTCAACATATTACTTTTATTGATTATGTGGGGATTTCATTAAATATACATTACATTCCTTTTCCTTTGCTCCCAGGTTCAAATTCCTTCCCCTTTGTCACACTAAATTTATTTTTTTTCTTTAAAATACACCAATTCAAGTATGTGTTGTTCATATACTCAGGTCAACATGATCAGAGTCTCATTGCCAAGTCCCTAAACAAAAACTGCACCCTTCCTTGCTGCACCCTGGCACTCCCCCACCAAGAAGAAGCCATCAGATCTGAAGTGTTCTATACTTTATCACCTTGATCATAGTTTATTTTTCTTATGTATTTACTTATTATGATTTTTTCATTTGGTATCTTCTCTTCTGTTCCCTCTCTCTTCTTCCTGTACACCCAGCCTCATTCTTCTCCCCCTATATCCTTTCTAAAATTTTCCTGATAAGGGAGGTCCTGCTCCCCCTTATAACTGACCTTAGCTTATCAGGTCTCCTCAAGGGTGGCTGCATCATTTTGCTCAGCAGTCTGATTCTCAGGTCATTGTTCTCCTTGTGTCCTAAATTCCCACTACTTATGGCATTCTTCATGCCTCCTAACATGCAGGATTACCAGGGCTATGAGGGGAGGAAAAATCCCATTTAGAGCTGGGTTCTTTACCGTCTCTCTCTACATAATATCATACTGTGGGTCTCTGCATGCAATCACATTTGATGCAGAAGGAAGCATCTCTGTGTAAACAAGAATATTCCACTGATCTATCAGTTGAGGGCACAGAAAAAAAAAAATTAATAATAACGCCTGGGTTGTTTGAAGATTTCTGTAAGATGCCCTGACCCAACAACTCAAATAACTGCCACCCAATCAGTGGTGAAAACTGGTTTGGTCACAATACATGGCCTATGGGAACTTTATCACCCACTATAAAGAGACATCCTAATAAGTGAGTACATACCATGTTTGTCTTTCTGTATTTTAGTTACTTCACCCACAAAGATTTCTTTTGGTTCCATCCATTTAGCTGAAAAATATCTTGATGCCATTTTCTTACCAGAATAATACTCCACTATGGAAATGTTCCACATTTTCCACTAAAAGAGATTGTCAGTCCTATTCTTTTGTCCTTGGAAGTTGCTGGGACTTTACTCATTGTATTGAATGGAAAAGTATCAATATAACTATGTTCTTTTATCCTAGAAGTTCCTCCATCTTCTTTCACTTCCTATAATTTGAAAGGCAATGTCCCCTTGAAGTTCATCTATTTACATGTGAGTCCCCAGTAAAGAAATGTCTGGTAAGGGTTAGGAGTTATGGCCTTGTTAAATAATATAATTCCTACTGTAGTTATATTATAGAATTGTTTGCTCTGAGGTTGATATGCCAAAGAAAGTGACTAGATAGAATGGAGTCTCTGTCTCTCAGTCTCTGTCACTTTATATCTTTGTTTCTATCTTCATCGCTCTATTTCTGAATCTGTTTATCTAGCTCTTTCTTTGTCTCCATCTGTCTACCTGTCAGTTGTGGTTCAGTGTAAAAAGCTCAAAGTTCTGCGGAAGGAGTACAACAAGGTGACTGCTTGCTGCCTTGACTTATTAAATAGTCTCTGTGAAAATATAAGCAAGGTCCCAATTTGCATTTAACAAATAATAATGGACTCTGAGATAATGTGAAACTCACATGGCAAGGACGAGTAACTTTATTAATGACCACTTGAAAGAAATATGTGGCACTTTTCTGGAACTAAAGTCTTGTATACAGGATCTTTGATGCCTCCGTTGTGCTTTCAGCTGCCCAGATAGCAGCTTGTAGGACTGGTCAGTCTTTCTCTCAAGCACAATGTCCATTTGGCCATATTAAGAAATGACTCCTGAAACTCTTACTGGCTTTCACCTGTCTCTTTGCATTATTCTTCCTCTTAGCCAATCAGCACCTGAGAGAATGTTGATGTTTCCATGGACATGAGTATACAAACTTTCCTCACTGACACTGCACACATGTGACCTTTTCTTGTGAAACCAAATAAGCCTTTATCTCATCCCTATATCCAGATCCCACACCTTTACGACTGTTTACCTCCGTGACAATATCAGGTAGGAAATGAAACTTCAATGTTCATTTAATTAGACAGCTTCCTTTGTAGGGAAGATTTAAAGTGATGTGGGATTAAGAGGAATGTACCCAAAACAAGGTGTTTTCCTAATGTGGTCATAGATGAAATTTCCTAGGTTGTGACTTTCACCTGAGAAGTTACTGGTGTACTGACTAATTGTAACATTACATTCTTACTGATATAATAGGCTGGTAGCATCTAGGGTTCCCTGTGGTATTGGGTTTTTGTTTTTTCTTTTAATTTTTCATCAATTACACTTTATTCATTCTGCATCCCCCCATAAGCCCTTACCACCTCCCCTCCCAATCCTACCCTCCCTCCTCCCTCTGCATGCATGCCACTCCCCAAGTACACTGATAGGGGGGGTTCTCCTCTCCTTTCTGATCTTAGTCCATCTGTTCACATCAAAAGTGGCTGCATTGTCCTCTACTATGGCCTGGTAAGGCTGCTCCCCCGCAGGGGGAGGTGATCAAAGAGCAGGCCAATCAGATTATGTCAGAGGCAGTCCCTCTTCACATTACTATGTAACCTAATCGGACTCTGAACTTCCCTGGGCTACATCTGTGCAGGGGTTCTGGGTTATCTCCAAGAGTAGACCTTGGTTGGAGTATGAGTCTCTGGGAAGTTCCCTGCGTTTAAATTTTCTTGTTCTGTTGCTCTCCTTGTGGAGACCCTGTAATCTCCAGCTCTTACCATTTCCCAGTTCTTACATAAAATTCCATTCACTCTGCCCAACAGTTGCCCATCAGGCTCAGCCTCTGCTTTGACAATCTGTAAGGCAGAGGCTTTCAGAGGCCCTCTGTGGTAGGTTCCTAGGTTGTTTCCTGTTTTCTTCTTCTTCTGATGTCCATCCTCTTTGCCTTTCCAGATGGGGATTGGGCATTTTAGTTAGGGTCCTCTCTCTTGCTAAGTTTCTTTAGATGCACAGGTTTTAATGGGTTTTTCCTATATTATATGTCTATATGAGTGAGTACAAACCATGTGTGTCTATAGCTTCTGGGACAACTCAGTCAGGATGATCCTTTCCAGATCCCACCATTTCGCTGCAAATTTCATGATTTCCTTGTTTTTCATTACTGAGTAATATTCCATTGTGTAGATGTACTACGATTTCTGCATCCATTCTTCAGTTCAGGGGCATCTGGGTTGTTTCCAGCTTCTGGCTATTACAAATAAAGCTGCTACAAACATGGCTGTTCAAATGTCCTTTTTGTGTACCTGAGCCTCTATTGGATATATGCCCAGGAGTGGTATGGCTGGAACTGGAGGAAGCGCTATTCCTAGTTGTCTGAGAAAGGGCCAGATTGATTTCCAGAGAGGTTGTACAAGTTTACATTTCCACCAGCAGTGGAGAAGGGTTCCCCTTTCTCCACAACCTCTCCTGCATGTGTTGTCACTTGAGTTTTTGATCTTGGCCATTCTCATGGGTGTAAGGTGAAAACTCAGGGTTGTTTTGATTTGCATTTCCCTAATGGCTAGTGAGGTTGAGCATTTCTTTATGTGCTTCTCTGCCATTCGGTATTCCTCTACAGAGAATTCTCTGTTTAGCTCTGTTCCCCATTTTTTAAGTGGATTACTTGGTTTGCTGCTTTTCAGCTTCTTTAGTTCTTTTTATATACTGGATATGAATACTCTGTCAGATAAAGGGTTAGTGAAGATTCAGTCCCAATCTGTAGGTGGTCACTTTGTTTTGAAGACAGTGTCCTTTGCTTTGCAGAAGCTCTTCAGTTTCATGAGGTCC
This sequence comes from Meriones unguiculatus, assembly GCF_030254825.1. NCBI lineage: Eukaryota > Metazoa > Chordata > Mammalia > Rodentia > Muridae > Meriones > Meriones unguiculatus. The sequence continues at coordinate 13,366,517 of NW_026843709.1, forward strand.
CATTTATTGATTGTTGCTCTTAGAGCCTGTGCTGTTGGTGTTCTGTTCAGGAAGTTTTCTCCTGTACCAATGAGTTCTAGGGTATTTCCCACTTTTCTTTCAAGCCGATTTAATGTGTCTGGTTTTATGTTGAAGTCTTTGATCCACTTGGATTTCAGTTTTGTGCAGGGTGATAAGTATGGATCTATTTTCATTTTTCTACATGTAGACATCCATTTGGACCAGCACCATTTGTTGAAGATGCTATATTTTTTCCATTTAGTGGTTATGACGTCTTTGTCAAAGATCAGGTGTCCATAAGTGTGTGGGTTTATTTCTGGGTCCTCTGTTCGGTTCCAATGATCCACCAATCTGTTTCTATGCCAGTATTATACAGTTTCTAAAACTGTTGCTCTATAGTACAACTTAAGATCAGGGATGGAGATACCTCCAGATGATCTGTTGTTGTACAGGATTGTTTTGGAGATTCGGGGTTTCTTGTTATTCCATATGAAGTTGAGAATTTTTCTTTCCAGGTCTGTAAAGAATTGTGTTGGTAATTTGATGGGCATTGCATTGAATCTGTAGATTTCTTTTGGTAGGATGGCCATTTTTACTATGTTAATTATGCCCAGCCATGAGCATGGGAGATCTTTCCATCTTCTCATATCTTCTTCTAATTCTTTCTTCAGAGATTTGAAATTTTCTTCATACAAGTCTTTGACTTCCTTGGTTAGGGTTACTCTGAGGTACCTTATGTCATTTGTGGCTATTGTGAAGGGTGTTGTTTCCCTAATTTCTTTCTCAGCCCTTTTGTGTTTTGTATACAGGAGGGCTACTGATTTTTTTGAGTTAATTTTGTATCCGGCCACTTTGCTGAAGGTGTTTATCACCTGTAGGTGTTCCCTGATTGAGTTTTTGGGGTGACTCACATATACTATCATATCATCTGCAAATAGTGATAATTTGACTTCTTCCTTTCCAAATTGTATCCCCTTGATCTCCTTCAACTGTCTTATTGCTCTAGCAAGGACTTCCAGCACCATGTTGAAGAGATATGGAGAGAGTGGGCAGCCTTGTCTTGTCCCTGATTTCAGTGGGATTGCTTTAAATTTCTCTCCATTCAGTTTGATGTTGGCTATAGGTTTGCTGTATATCGCCTTTACTATGTTTAGATATGTGCCTTGTATCCCTGATCTCTCCAATACTTTGAATATGAATGGATGTTGGATTTTGTCAAAGGCTTTTTCAGCATCTAGTGAGATCATCATTTGTTTTTTTTTTTCTTTCAGTTTGTTAATATCGTGGATCACATTGATGGTTTTCCGTATATTGAACCAACCCTGCATACTTGGGATGAAGCCTACTTGGTCATAGAGAATAATATCTTTGATGTGTTCTTGGATTCGGTTTGCAAGTATTTTTTTAAGTATTTTTGCATCAGAGTTGATAAGGGAGATTGGCCGGAAATTCTCTTTCTTTGTTGAGTCTTTGTGTGGTTTAGCTACCAATGTGACTGTGGATTCATAGAATGAGTTTGGTAATGTTCCTTCTGTTTCTATTTTGTGGAATAGTTTGAAGAGAATTGGTGTTAGCTCTTCTTTGAAGGTCTGGTACAATTCTGCACTGAAGCCATCTGGTCCTGGGCTTTTTTTGGATGGGAGAATTTGATGACCGCTTGTAATTCTTTGGAGGATATAGGACTATTTAGTTGATTTACCTGGTCCTGATTCAGCTTTGGTAAGTCAAATCGATCAAGAAAATTGTCCATTTCATTTAGATTTTCTAATTTTGTGGCATATAGACTTTTGAAGTATGTCCTAATGATTGTTTGCATTTCCTCAGTGTCTGTAGTTATATCCCCCTTTTCATTTCTGATTTTGTTGATTTGGATGGTGTCTCTCTGCCTTTTATGTAGCCTGGCTAAGGGTTTGTCGATCTTGTTGATTTTCTCAAAGAACCAGCTCTTGGTTTCATTGATTCTTTGAATTGTTTTATTTGTTTCCAATTGATTGATTTCAGCCCTGAGTTTGATTATTTCCAGCCGTCTGCTCCTTCTTGGTGTGTCTGCTTCTTCTTTTTCTAGGGTTTTTAAATGAGCCATTAGGGTGCTTGAATGAGCTGTCTCGAATTTCTTCTTGAAGGCACTTAGTGCTATGAACTTTCCTCTTAGCACTGCTTTCATTGTGTCCCAGAAGTTCAGGTATGTTGTGTCTTCGTTTTCATTGATTTCTAGAAAGACTTTAATTTCTTTTTTTTTCCCTGACCGAGCTGTCATTTAGTAACAAGTTGTTCAGTTTCCATGTGTGTGTAGGCTTTTTGTTATTTTTGTTATTGTTTAGGTCCAGCTTTATTCCTTGGTGATCAGACAAGATACATGGAATTATTTCAATCCTCTTGTATCTGTTGAGGCTTGCTTTGTGACCGACTATATGGTCTATTTTGGAGAAGGTTCCATGAGGTGCTGAGAAAAAGGTAAATTCTTTTGTGTTTGGGTGTAAAGTTCTGTAATTGTCTGTTAGGTCCATTTGATTCATGACCTCTGTTAGAGATATTGTTTCTTTGTTTAATTTCTGTTTTGTTGACCTGTCCTTTGTTGAGAGTGGGGTGTTGAAGTCTCCCACTATTAGTGTGTGGGGATCTATGTGTGGTTTAAATTTTATCAATGTTTCTTTCACAAATGTGGGTGCCCTTGTATTTGGGGCATAGATGTTCAGAATTGTGATGTCTTCCTGGTGGAATTTTCCCTTGATGAGTATGAAGTGTCCTTCCCCATCTCTTTTGATTAATTTTGGTTAAAAGTCTATTTTATCAGATATTAGAATGGCTACTCCTGCTTGCTTCTTGGGTCTGTTTGCTTGGAAAGTCGTCTTCCAACCCTTTACCCTCAGGTAATGTCTATCTTTGTGTGTTAGATTTGTTTCTTGTATGCAACAGATTGCTGGGTTTTGTTTACGTATCCATTCTGTTAATCTGTGTCTTTTTATTGGAGCTTTGAGTCCATTGATGTTGAGAGAGATTAATGACCAGTGGCTTTTAGATCTCTTGTTTTTGATGTTGGCTGTGGTCAGCAGGTTGTCTGCTTGGTTGCTTTTTTTTTACTGAAGTGAGGTTATTTATTTACTGTGTTTTCTTGAATGTAGCTAACTTTCTTCGGTTGTATTTTCCCTTCCAGTGTCTTCTGTAATGCTGGATTTGTTTGTAGGTATTGTTGAGATTTGTTTTTGTCATTGAATATCTTGTTTTCTCCATCTATGAGGACTGAGAGTTTTGCGGGGTATAGTAGCCTGGGCTGACATCTGTGTTCTCTTAGGGTCTGCATGATATCTGTGCAGGCTCTTCTGGCTTTCATAGTCTCTGTTGAAAAGTCAGGTGTGATTCTAATGGGTCTGCCATTATATGTTACTTGGCCTTTTTCCCTTGCAGCTTTTAGTATTTTTTCTTTGTTCGGTATACTTATTGTTTTGATTATTATGTGGCGGGAGGATTTTCTTTTCTGGTCAAATTTGTTGGGTGTTCTGTAGGCCTCATGTATTCTAATTGGCCTCTCCTTTAGCTTGGGGAAATTTTCTTCAATGATTTTGTTGAAAATATTTCCTGGGCCTTGGAGAAGGGAATCTTCTTTTTCCTCTATACCTATTATTCTTATGTTTTGTCTTTTCATATTGTCTTGCATTTCTTGGACGGTCTGTGTCAGGAATTTTTCAGATTTAACATTTTCTTTGACAGATATATCGATTTCTTCCATTGTATCTTCTACACCTGAGATTCTTTCTTCCATCTTTCGTAGTCTGTTGGTTATGCTTACCTCTGTAGTTCCTGTTTTCTTCCCTAGATTCTTCCTTTCCATTTTTTCTTCCATTTGTGTTTTCTTTACTTTTTACAGTTCTATCTTCAGGTCTTGAGTTGTTTTGTTTACTTCCTTCACCTGTCTGATTGTACTTTCCTGTTTTTCCTTTAGTTCCTTCAACTCTGTTTCTATCATTTCATTCAGTGTTTTAAGCATTTCCTTTCTAAAGGCCATAAACTGTTTGGCTGCAGCTTCCTCTAGTTCTTTACGGATGGCAATATTCTGTTTGAGTTTATCTTCCTCTATGTCTTTATGAATCTTATTTGTTTCCTCTGTTATTATCTTCATGAGCAACAACTTGTTAGGTCATCTTCTTGGATTTCAGTTATGGTAGGGTGTCCAGGGCTACTTGCCCCTGGGTAACTGGGTTCTGGAGATGCCATATTGCTCTGTCTTTTGTTGCTTGAGCTTTTATGCTGGCCTCTTCCCATTGTGTTATCTTAGGTGTTTGAGGTTATTTTCTGGTGGTTCCTGGGGATCCTGTAATGGAGAGAATCCCCTTTGCAGAAAGTTGGTTTTTCCTGAAGGATGTCTTCTCAGCTTTTTGGGTATAGTCCCTGGATGGCTGGTGTTTTTTCAGGAGTTGCTCACCTCAGGGATATAGACCTGAGTCGTAACTGTGGTCTTTGTTAGTCGAGAGGGTTCTCGTCTCACCCAGGGAAGTCCTGAGGGCAGCTGCCCTCTTTCTGTGTTTCTTGTTGCAAATTTAATGATCAGCTGCTGTGATCCAGTTGGACATCAGGCACGCCTCAACTGTTTGTGCCTGTGTCTGGAGCACAGCTGAGTGCTGGTGCCTCGGCCCCACTAGACTGCTTGACTTTTTCTAGGGAAGGATTGGGTGATTTAGGTCAGTACAGTTTCCTTCCTTCCCTGTGGATTCTCTGGAGACAAGAGCTCCCAGTGTCTTTTTTTGCCCTGGTGCACACTGCCCAGTGTCAGCCAGCTGGCTGGCCGCAGAAACTGCCTGTGCCTGGAGCACAGCTGTGTGATGGAGGCTCAGTCTCTGCCAGCTGTCTGGTGCGCAGAAACTGCCTGTGTCTGCCTTTGCAGCTTTTGGGAGCCTGAGTGCCTCCCTAAGCTGGGTAATTTTCTGGGGACCTTTTCAGGTTGGGGGTGAGCTGAGTGCTCTGAGATCAGACCCGCCGTTTCTATCTCTGGCGGCGAATCAGGCGTGCAGGCAGGCAGGGCTCTGTGCCGGAATCTGGATCCCTGGCTCTGGCTCCAGGCTGGCTCCTGGGGTGCCTGTGGAATCCACCCGAGTCTTTTCCAGGGGATGTATGGGTGACCTAAGGCCAGTCCCAATCATTTCCTGTACCCTGGGGTTATCTCTCGACTGAAAATTCCAGTCTCTGTTAGTGTGGTGCCCATGGTTCAGTCTGGGACCGTGACCAGAGACACTGGCTCTTGGCTCTGGGCTGGGGCTGGGGCTGGTGACCGGCAGCCAAGCGTCTGGCAGAACCAGGATCTCTTCTGCGGTTTAGCTGGGTGAGTTAGAAGCTGATGGAATCCCCCACCGTGGGGTATCCTCTCACCTGGGAAACAAAATGACTGTGTTTTATGGCCGAGAGTTCTGATTGCTGGTCACTGTGCTGATCCTGCTGTGCTGCTGCTCAGAATGAGAGTCCTCCCGGTGCCGCCATCTTGCCCCTCCTCGAGAGCACACATCTTGATCTATGGTGAGGCAGAGAAAGAAAAGAGGAGAGAGCCATATTTTTTTTTTTAATTCTCAGTTTTAATCTCTACTCTCTGTTCAAAGAAAACTCCTCTCAAGTTTTCCATGAATTGAAAAATTCCCAGCAATTTCAAAAAGCAAGTTGATAGAGAATACATCTGAATTAATTTAGAATTTAAGGAACCATGGGTGTTTTAGTCCAATGTCAACTTCATATATTCACTTATTCTTTGGATATTCTGTATTTTTTTTCAGTGCAGTTTATTCAGGAACCTTGAACAATCATTGGACCCTGGGGAAAGCCAGCCCACAGCTTAAATAGCCTCTGGGTAGCCAACCCCAGTGTGCCACGTGGGCAATGCAGATAGGTCCACATACATGGAAGCATGCCAGATCCTCAGCCTTAGCCAAATGTGGAGTTGTTCGTGACAGAGCACTCACCATCGGGAAGGTGGAAGGTGGAAACCAGCTCCATCTTTTTTTTTTTTTTAATTTTATTTTTATTAGTTACATTTTGTTAACTCTGTGTCCCAGCTGTATGCCGCTCCCTCATTCCCTCCCCAACCCCACACTCCCTCCCTGGTCTCCTCCCTGCCCCTTTCCAAGTCCACTGATAGGGGAGGATTTGACCCTATTTTATCAGGTATCTTCAGGGTTGGCTGCAAAGTCCTCCTCTGTGGCCTAGCAGAACTGCTCCTCCCCTGGGGGTGGGGTGGGGAGGTCAAAGAGGCTGCCCTTGAGATCCTGTTAGAAATAGTCCTTGTTCCCCTGAGCTACCACAGGCCACATCCGAGCAGAAGTTCTAGGTTATAGCCATAGATGGTCCTTGGTCAAGTGTCAGTCTCAGATAAGACCCTGTGCCCGGGTGTATTTGGTCCTTTTAGAGCTCCTGTCCTTTCCATATCATACTAACTCCCCTTCTTTCATATGATTCCCTGCACTCTGCCGAGGGTTTGGTTATGAGTCTTAGTGTCTGCTTTGAAACACTTCTAGGTAGAGTCTTTCAGATGCCTTCTGCGGTAGACTCCTGTCATACGTTCAATGCATATCCCATTTGTCTTTCTAAATGAGGATTGATCATCTTCGCCCATGTCCGCTTTCTTTATTAACTTCTTTAGGTGTGTAGATTTCATTATGTTTATCATATCTTGTAGGTCTATATCAGCAAGTATATACCATGTTTGTCTTTCTCCTTCTGGGATACTTCACTCAGAATGATCTTTTCTAGATCCCACCATTTGCCTGCACAGCAACCCGACAGAAGATACTAGAAGGAAAACTCCAATCCAATGAAAACAACTTCACCCAAGAAAACAGGGCATACAGATAATATCCCAACAAAAATGAAAAGAAATCAAGCAATGAAACAGGGTAAAATCACCGACTCCATTACAAAAGAAACTAACATGCATTGGTCACTATTATAAATCAGACAATCTTTTAACTTTACAAAAAATGTTTAAATTTTTTTTAAATGTAGTGTTTAAATGTACCTCAATTTCTGTATCTTTTTTTGGTTGAGGCAGTTTCTAATTCCTGGCTGTTACAAATAAAGCTGCTTTGAACATAGTTGAGCAAATGTCCTTGCTTTATGCTATAGCATCTCTTGGGTATACGTCTTGCTGGGAGGAGTACAGCTGGTTCTTGAGGTAGAAGTATTCCCAATTTTCTGAGAAGGTGCCAGACTGATTTCCAGAGAGGTTGTACAAGTTTCCACTCTTATCAGGAATGAAGAAGGGTTCCCATTTTTCCACATCGTCTCCTGCATATGTTGTCACTTGAGTTTATGATCTTAGCCATTCTGACTGGTGTAAGAAGAAAATTAGAGTCCTTTTATTTGCATTTCTCTGCTGGCTAAGGACATTGAACATTTCTTTAAGTGCTTCTCAGCCATTTGTGATTCCTCTGCTGTGAATTTTCAGTCTAGTTCTCTTTCCAATTTTTAAATTAGATTATTTGATTTGTTGATGCTTAATTTCTTAAGTTCTTTGTATAGTTTAGATACTAGCCCTCTGTCTGATGTAGGGTTGGTGAAGATATTTCCCCAATCTGTAGGCTGCAGTTTGTTTTTGTTTTTGTTTCTTTTGACAGTGTCCTTTAACCTACAGAAGCTTCTCAGTTTCATGATATCCTATTATTAATTGTTGATCCCAGAGCCTGTTCTTTTTGTGTCTGTTTAGAAAGTTATCTCCTATGCAAATGAGCTCCAAACTTTTCCCTACTTTGTCTTTTAATAGATGTAGACTCTACTCAGCTATTGAAAACAAAATAAGACAACAACACAAAAAAGCCATGAAATTTGTAGGCAAATTGATTGAACTGGAAAAGATCATCTTAAGTGAGGTAACTCAGGCCCAGAAAGATGCACATTGTATGTACTCAGTTGTAAGTGTATATTGGACCTGTATTATAACCATACTATAATCAACAAACCCAAAGAAGCTAACTAACAAGGAGGGCCTAAGGGAGGGTGCCAGGATATCACTCAGGAGGGGAGCTAGAATAGACAGCAGAGTGGATGAAGAAAGGAAACTGGGCAGGAGGTGGAATGGGGAGAAATGGAGTGGGAGGTGAGTAGGAACAAGAAAGGAAACTGGGGTGGCAGGGCATCTCTTTGTCAAGCAGGAGGCCAGAAACAGGGTAAGCTCCTTAAAGGATAAAGGTGTGACTCTAGTTGTGACTCTGAAGAGATTGGGACATGAAGACTGATATAACCACCTGCTAGCCAGGCAGGAGTAGTGGAAGGAGGGGAACAACACCCCACCGACAAAACCTTTGATACAAAAATTAACCCTACATACAAGAAGTGCAGGAATAGAGAGAGGAAAAAGAGATTAAGTGATTTTACAACCAATAATTGGCCCAATCTGAGACCCACCCCATGGTAGAGTTCCAGCTCCTGACACTACTCATGATGCTCTGCTATACTTACTGACAGAAGCCTAACTTGACTGTGGTCTGGGACACTCCAGGCAGAAAGATGCTGGTTCATGCAGCCAAGCATGGGGCAGAGCTCAGGAGCAGAGGGTTTCTAGTGGAATTGTTGGGGGAACATGGAAGGACCTGAAGCTGAAAGTAACCTCACAAGAAAACAAACAGGGACAACTAATCCAGACCCCTGAAGACGTACAGAGACTAAGACATCAACTAAGGTGCATACATGGTCTGCACCTAGGTCTCCTGCACATATGTGGCCCATGGGCAGCTTGGTCTTCATATAGGGCCCCTTGTGAGGGGTGGGGGAGATGATTCTAACATGAACTCTAATGTCTGTTTTTAGATCACTTCCCCCTGGCAGAGCTGCCTTGCCTAGCCTCATGGGATGAGGATACATTCATTCTTGATGTTGCTTGTTGTGCTAAGGAGCTTGGTAAGGGGAAAAGGGGGCCTCCCCATTTCTTGGAGAAAATGAAGATGGGAAGGGGGATGGAGGAGAAGGGGAGGACTCAGAGAAGAGGAGAGAGGGTAACCCTATAAAGTAAATGAACTAAAATTAAAAACATGTATATGCAGTGTGCTTTGAATATAGAATTCTTATCTTTAAGGGAAGAATGGGTGGATAACAAGAATACAGAAATCCCAAATTCAGCAGAACAAGTGCAAAATCCCCAACTCCAAATCCAGCACTGGAGCTTGTAATGAAACCATCTCAACCAATATTCTCACATCCCACCTTCCACCTCTGCTTCTTGTAGCAAGGATAGCCTGTTTCTTTGTATATCTCCATTTGTTACCTGCACTCTTTTTCCTCCAAGCATCCAAGAGTTCCAGCATCTCAACTCCTGCTTCATCTTTCAGCTTCACATAAGGTTTCTAGATGGTCTTTTTAAAGGCAATCTGAAACTGTTAAGTTTTTTTTTTTGTTTGTTTTTACCTCAGTGGTCTTCTGGAACTTTGATAGAATCTTCCATAATTTTGTATTTTACATTCCTTCAAAGATAGTATTATGTGGGCATCTACAAATACAATCTGTCCTACTTTCTTTATTTTTTTCCAATGCAGTTTATTCAGGAACCTTGAACAATCCTCGGACCCTGGGGAAAGCCAGCCCACAGCTTAAATAGCCTCTGGGTAGCCAACCCAGGCATGCCACGTGGGCAATGCAGATAGGTCCACATATATGGAAGCAGGCCAGATCCTCAGCCTTAGCCAAATGTGGAATTGTTCGTGACAGAGAGCACTCACCATCGGGAAGGTGGAAGGCGGAAACCAGCTCCATCTTTAAGGCACAGCATTCTGCAGCTCTCCACAGTTCCCCCTTTTTTATTTTAGACGCATCAGGCAAGAGTAGAGGTCTGATCTCTGATATTAGAAATAAATTGGGACTTTGTACTGATGTTCATTTAGGTGTCATCCACCCAAAGAGCATCAGACCCGTCTGATACCTTTTTCTCAGAGGCGGGACCTGGGGTATCAACCCGCATGCAATCAGACATGCTCTTCTCTGGGTCCAAAGCGGCTGACCCTGAGTGCAGTGCTTAGCCTCACATCCTGAGCGTAACATTTTAGCTTTTTATGGTATCCAACCATGCTTGGGGTGAATGTCCTGCTTCAATGGCTGTAAAGGCCTGAATTATCATGGCTGCATCACACTGTTGTGAGACTCTAATCTTGCATATATGCCACAGGCAAGCCAAGGAGACCAACACCAGAAGGCCTGCTAATGCTCCCATGCCCGCACATTCCTTCAGATGATTAATGGCTGCAGCAATCCATGGTGATAATCCTGTGGCTAGTCCTGCGTCCACTCTGGTAGAATTTACTGTGATAATGGCCACTCTCAGCTGCTCCATCATAGTATCGAATTCTCCAGTCCAATTACCTAAAATATAGCTAGACAGTTGTTTAGACAGATTTGCAGCACAGGAAAAATTCTCATGTTTTATGCTAGTGACACAAAGTCCAGCATACTTTCATTGATAGCCAGGTTGAGCAATTTGCCATAGGGTATCAATTTGCTCCTGAACGAGGTCAATCCTCTGATTGAACACCATCAATCCTCCTTTTAGTTGAGCATTAATTCCTTTTTGTACATCTAAGGCATGAGCTACATTGGCTAAAAAATTATTCAGGGTCTGAGCAGTCTGCACAGTAGGACTCATGGCTAATGCCACAGTGATAACTCCAACAGCCGCCAATGAGATGGCAGTAACAATGGCGGGTGTAGTTCCAAGATCCCTTTTCTGTCTGAAGAGAGTCATAGCGTGAGGGGCATCAATGTGTACAGGCACCCAGCAAGGCATGCGAGTAACCAGGGAATACCTACATTCACTAGCATTCCAGAATTGGGTAAAAAAGCAAATATCATCACCAAAATTACTTGGTTCTATGTGGCTAATAATGAATAAAAATGGGGGATATAAACAAACAGGTGTGGGCTTATAGGAAATATTGTGAGAAGCCTTAACCCCCTCCTTGGAACATCTTGCATCAGTTCTAGAACTAGCAGTGGTGGTGTCCAAGGTCTGAGTAGGTTCAGGAGACCATTGCCCCCAGGGGCGAGATGTGCTCCATGTAAATTGACTAACTCCATGTTTTCCTCCACCTTTGAAATTCATTTAAGGTTCTTAAATTATTTATTTCCTTTATTTTTTAAATTTTTCCTCAATTACACTTCATTATTTCTGCATCCCCCTATAAGACCCTCCCTCCTCCCCTCCCAATTCTACCCTCCCTCCTCCCTCTGCATGTATGACACTCCCCAAGTCCCCTGACAGGGGAGGTTCTCCTCTCCTTTCTGATCTTATTTCATCAGTTCAAGTCAAAAGTGGCTGCATTGTCCTCTACTTTGGCCTGGTAAGGCTGCTCCCCGCCAGGGGGAAGTGATCAAAGAGCAGCCCAATCAGATTATGTCAGAGGCAGTCCCTCTTCACAATACTATGTAACCCAATTGGACTCTGAACTGCCATGGGCTACATCTGTGCAGGGGTTCTGGGTTATCTCCAAGAATAGACCTTGGTTGGAGTATGAGTCTCTGGAAAGTTCCCTGTGTTTAAATTTTCTTGTTCTGTTGCTCTCCTTGTGGAGACCCTGTAATCTCCAGCTCTTACCATTTCCCAGTTCTTACATAAAATTCCATTCACTCTGCCCAACAGTTGCCCATCAGGCTCAGCATCTGCTTTGAGAGTCTGTAGGGCAGAGGTTTTCAGAGACCCTCTGTGGTAGGTTCCTAGGTTGTTTCCTGATTTCTTCTTCTGATGTCCATCCTCTTTGCCTTTCTGGATGGAGATTGGACATTTTAGTTAAAGTCCGCTCTCTTGCTTAGTTTCTTTAGATGCACAGGTTTTAGTGTGTTTGTCCTATGTTGTATGTCTATATGAGTGAGTATATACCATGTGTGTCTTTTTGCTTCTGGGACAACTCAGTCAGGATAATCCTTTCCAGATCCCACCATTTACCTGCAAATTTCATGATTTCCTTATTTTTCATTGCTGAGTAATTTTCCATTGTGAAGATGTACCACAATTTCTGCATCCATTCTTCAGTTCAGGGGCACCTGGCTTGTTTACAGCTTCTGGCTATTACAAATAAAGCTGCTACAAACATGGTTGAGCAAATGTCCTTTTTGTGTACTTGAGCCACTTTTGGATATATGCCTAAAGGTGGTATGGCTGGATCATGGGGAAGCACTATTCCTAGTTGTCTGAGAAACAGCCAGATTGATTTCCAGAGTGTTTGTACAAGTTTACATTCCCACCAGCAGTGGGGAAGGGTGGAGATGGGTTCCCCTTTCTCCACAACCTCTCCAGCATGTGTTGTCACTTGAGTTTTTGATCTTGGCCATTCTCATGGGTGTAAGGGGAAATCTCAGGGTTGTTTTGATTTGCATTTCCCTAATGGCTAGTGAGGTTGAACATTTCTTTAAGTGCTTCTCTTCCATTCGGTATTCCTCTACAGAGAATTCTCTGTTTAGCTCTGTTCCCCATTTTTTAAGTGGATTACTTGGTTTGCTGCTTTTCAGCTTCTTTAGTTCTATATATATACTGGATATGAGTCCTCTGTCAGATAAAGGGTTGGTGAACATTCTTTCCCAATCTGAAGGCAGTTGCTTTGTTTTGATGACAGTGTCCTTTGCTTTACAGAAGCTTTTCAGTTTCATGAGGTCCCATTTATTGATTGTTGGTCTTAGAATCTGTGCTGTTGGTGTTCTGTTCAGGAAGTTTTCTCCTGTACCAATGAGTTCTAGGGTATTTCCCACTTTTTTTTCAAGCCGATTTAATGTTTCTGGTTTTATGTTGAGGTCTTTGATCCACTTGGACTTCAGTTTTGTGCAGGGTGATAAGTATGGATCTATTTTCATTTTTCTACTTGTAGACATCCAGTTGGACCAGCACCATTTGTTGAAGATGCCATCTTTTTTCCATTGAATGGTTTTGGTGTCTTTGTCAAATATCAGGTGTCCATAAGTGTGTGGGTTTATTTCTGTGTCCTCTGTTCAGTTCAATTGATCCACCATTCTGTTTCTATGCCAGTACCATGCAGTTTCTAAAACTGTTGCTCTATACTACAACTTAAGATCAGGGATGGAGATACCTCCAGAATATCTTTTATTGTAGCGGATTGTTTTAGCAATTCTGGGTTTCTTGTTATTCCATATGAAGTTGAGAATTTTTCTTTCCAGGTCTGTAAAGAATTGTGTTAGTAATTTGATGGGCATTGCATTGAATCTGTATATTTCTTTTGGTAAGATGGCCATTTTTACTATGTTAATTTTGCCCAGCCATGAGCATGGGAGATCTTTCCATCTTCCCATATCTTCTTCTAATTCTTTCTTCAGAGATTTGAAATTTTCTTCATACACATCTTTGACTTCCTTGGTTAGGGTTACTCCGAGGTACCTTATGTCATTTGTGGCTATTGTGAAGGGTGTTGTTTCCCTAATTTCTTTCTCAGCCCTTTTGTGTTTTGTATACAGGAGGGCTACTGATTTTTTTTTAGTTAATTTTGTATCCGGCTCATTGCTGAAGGTGTTCATCAGCTGTAGGAGTTCCCTGGTAGAGTTTTTCGGGGTCACTCACATATACTATCATATCATCTGCAAATAGTGATAATTTGACTTCTTCCTTTCCAATTTATATCTCCTTGATCTCCTTCAACTGTCTTATTGTACTAGCAAGGACTTCCAGAACTATGGTGAAGAGATATGGAGAGTTTGGGCAGCCTTGCCTTGTCCCTGATTTCAGTGGGATTGCTTTAAGTTTCTCTCCCTTCATTTTGACGTTGGCTATAGGTTCACTGTATATCACCTTTACTATGTTTAGATATGTGCCTTGTATCCCTGATCTCTCCAATACTTTAAATATGAATGGATGTTGGATTTTGTCAAATGCTTTTTCAGCATCTAGAGAGATTATCCATATGTTTTTTTTTTTCTTTCAGTTTGTTAATATGATGGATCACATTGATGGATTTCTGTATATTGATCCACCCCTGCATACCTGGGATGAAGCCTACTTGGTCATAGTGGATGATATCTTTGATGTGTTCTTGTATTCGCTTTGCAAGAATTTTGTTGAGTATTTTTGCATCAATGTTCATAAGGGAGATTGGCCTGAAATTCTTTCTTTGTTGGGTCTTTGTGAGGTTTAGGTACCAAGGTGATTGTGGCTTCATAGAATGAGTTTGGTAATGTTCCTTCTGTTTCGATTTTGTGGAATAGTTTGAAGAGAATTGGAGTTAGCTCTTTTTTGAATGTTTGGTAGAATTCTGCCCTGAAAACATCAGGTCCTGGGCTTTTTTTGGATGGGAGACCTTCGATCTGGTTCTATTTCCTTGGGAGATATAGGACTATTTAATTGATTTACCTGGTCCTGATTTAGCTTTGGTAAGTGTAATCGATCAAGAAAATTGTCCATTTCATTTAAATTTTCAAATTTCGTTGCATATAGACTTTTGAAGTAAGTCCTAATGATTGCTTGGATTTCCTCAGTGTCTGTAGTTCTGTCCCCCTTTTCATTTCTGATTTTGTTGATTTGAATGGTGTCTCCCTGCCTTTTAGTTAGCTTGGCTAAGGGTTTCTCTATCTTGTTGATTTTCTCAAAGAACCAGCTCTTGATTTCATTGATTGTTTGAATTGTTTTATTTGTTTCTAATTAATTGATTTCATCCCTGAGTTTGATTATTTCCAGCCGTCTGTTCCTTCTTGGTGTGTCTGCTTCTTCTTTTTCTAGGGTTTTAAGTGAGCCATTAAGTTGCTTGAATGCGCTGTCTCAAATTTTTTCTTGAAGGCACTTAGTGCTATGAACTTTCCTCTTAGCAATGCTTTCATTGTGTCCCACAAGTTTGGGTATGTTGTGTCTTCATTTTCATTGAGTCTTAGAAAGACTTTAATTTCTTTCTTTATTTCTTCCCTGACCCAGCTGTCATTTAGTAACAAGTTGTTCAGTTTCCATGTATGTGTAGGCTTTTTGCTATTTTTGTTGTTACTGAGGTCCAGCTTTATTCCATGCTGATCCGACAGGATACAAGGGATTATTTCAATCTTCCTTTATTTGTTGAGGCTTGCTTTGTGACCAACTATGTGGTCTATTTTGGAGCAGGTTCCATGAGGTGCTGAGAAGAAGGTAAATTCTTTTGTGTTTGGGTGTAAAGTTCTGTAAATGTCTGTTAGGTCCATTTGATTCATGACCTCTGTTAGAGATATTGTTTCTTTGTTTAATTTCTGTTTAGTTGACCTGTCCTTTGTTGAGAGTGGGGTGTTGAAGTCTCCCACTATTAGTGTGTGGGGATCTATGCGTGGTTTAAGTTTTATCAATGTTTCTTTCACAAATGTGGTTGCCCTCTTATTTGGGGCATAGATGTTCAGGATTGTGATGTCTTCTTGGTGGAATTTTCCCTTGATGAGTATGAAGTGTCCTTCCCCATCTCTTTTGATTAATTTTGGTTGAAAGACTATTTTATCGGATATTAGAATGGCTACTCCTGCTTGCTTCTTGCGTCCATTTGCTTGGAAAGCTGTCTTCCATCCCTTTACCCTCAGGCAATGTCTCTCTTTGTGACTTAGGTATGTTTCTTGTATACAACAGATTGCTGGGTTTTGTTTACACATCCATTCTCTTAGTCTGTGTCTTTTTATTGGAGAATTAAGTCCATTGACATTGAGAGAGAGTAATGACCAGTAGCTGTTGAATTTGATGTTGGCTGTGGTCATACGGTTGTGTGCTTGGTTGCTTTTTGTTTTACTGTAGTGGGGTTATTTATTTTCTGTGTTTTCTTGAATGTAGCTAGCTTTTTTGGGTTGTATTTTCCCTTCCATTGTCTTCTGTAATGCTGGATTTGTTTGTAGGTATTGTTGAAATTTGTTTTAGTCATTGAATATCTTGTTTTCTCCATGTATGAGGACTGAGTTTTGCAGGGTATAGTAGCCTGGGTTGACATCTGTGTTTTCTTAAGGTCTGAAATGATATCAGTCCAGGCCCTTCTGGCTTTCATAGTCTCTGTTGAAAAGTCAGGTGTGATTCTAATGGGTTTGCCATTTTATGTTACTTGGCCTTTTTCTCTTGCAGCTTTTAGTATTTTTTCTTTGTTCTGTATACTTACGGTTTTGATGATTATGTGGCAGGAGGATTTTCTTTTCTGGTCTAATTTATTGGGCGTTCTATAGGCCTCTTGTATTCTTATTGGTCTCTCCTTTAAATTGGGGAAATTTTCTTCAATGATTTTGTTGAAAACATTTTCTGGGCCTTGTTGCAGGGAATTCTCTTTTTCCTCTATTCCTACTATCCTTAGGTTTTGTCTTTTTATGTTGTCTTGAATTTCTTGGATGGTCTGTGTCAGGAATTTTTTAGATTTAAGATTTTCTTTGACAGATATATCTATTTCTTCCATTGTATCTTCCACTCCTGAGATTCTTTCTTCCATTTCTTGTAGCCTATTTGTTTTGCTATCCTCTGTAGTTCCTGCTTTCTTCCCTAAGTTCTTTCTCTCCACAATTTCTTCCATTTTTTTTTAATTTTTCCAAATTTATCTTCAGGTCTTGACCTATTTTGTTGGTTTCCTTCCCCTGTCTGACTGTATTTTCATGTTTTTCTGTCAATTACTTCAGCTGTTTGTTTGAACAATCCACTGTTTCTTTTATTTCATTCAGTGTTTTAAGCATTTCCTCTCTAAAGGCCATAGACTGTTTGGCTGCAGCTTCCCATAATTCTTCATGGATTTCCATAATCTCCTTGTCTTTTATTTCCTCCATTTCTTTACAGATAGCCATGAACTGTTTGTTTTTATCTTCCTCTCATTCTTTTCATATTTTATTTGTTTCCTCTGTTATCTTCTTCATGAGCATAGATGTTAGGTCATCTCCTTGAATTTCATTTATGCTGGGGTGTCTAGGGCTATTTGCCCCTAGATAACTGGGTGCTGGAGATGCCATATTGCTCTGGCTTTTGTTGGTTGAACTTTTATGCTGTCCTCTACCCATTGGGCTATCTTAGTTGTTTGACTTTAGTTTCTGGTTGTTCCTGGACTCTTGTAGTAGAGAGAATCCCTTTGGCAGGAAGATGGTTTTTCCTCAAGGAAGCCTTTCCAGCTTATTGGGTATAGTCACTGGATGTCCGGTGTTTTTCAGGAGTTGCTACAGCTCACCTCAGATATAGAGACCTGGATAGTAACTGTGGTCCTGATTAGTCGAGAGGACTCTCCTCTCACTGGGAGAAGTCCTGGAGACAGCTGCCCTCCTTCTGGGCTTCTTGCTGTAAATTTAGTGATCAACTGCTGTAACCTGTGTGTCCCATGGTTTGGTAGGTTTTGTTAGGGGATAACTAGTTGCTCCTTGGAGCAGTATCTGGGGGGTTGATCTCAGGGTTCCCCGTCTTTTGTAGGTCTGAGGTTGGGGCTCTGTGCCCCAGAACCCAAGAGGTAATCTCTGGCAGGTGAGTACTGCTCTGGTGTGTTGGGGCACACAGTTCTGCCTGTAAGGTGTATTTGGTACAATGCAGGCCTTTGGACTGGTGGAGCATGCACCCGCCTGCTAGTCTGCGGGAGCTGATTTTCCAATCACTCTGTGCTCCCTGTTTGGG
Organism: Meriones unguiculatus; assembly: GCF_030254825.1. Lineage (NCBI taxonomy): Eukaryota > Metazoa > Chordata > Mammalia > Rodentia > Muridae > Meriones > Meriones unguiculatus. The sequence continues at coordinate 13,384,032 of NW_026843709.1, forward strand.
CCCAGATCTGTGATGGTTGGGCATACTCACCTGTCTGCCATCTGCAGGCTGCTAGCCTGTCCCTAGTTGACCCCAGCAGCACGGTTTCTTCCTTCTCTGTGGGGTCCTCTCTGGACAGGGGTTCCCAGTCCCTGTTGTAGTGGGGGCACAGCTTGTCTATACCGCTGAGCTGAGCGCACAGCTCTCTGCATGGCAGGAGCTCAGTTGTGTTGGCAGTGGGTACCCGCCATCCTAGAGACCTTCTGGGGAAAGACTGGGTGACCTGTGATCAGTCTGGCAACTTTGTTTCCCAGTGGGGTCCCCCCACGACTGGGACTCCCATCCTCAGGCACCCTTGTGCTCAAGGATCAGCCTGGGAAAGTTATTGGGACATGGATGCTTGAGGCTCCAGTACGGAGACACAAAGCCTGCATTACCCAGGATTTCTTCCAGGTTCTGGCTGGGTAGCCGTGAGTGGACCTGACCGATTCCCACACCCTGGGAGCCTCCCCTCACCTGGGAAACACGATAGATGTAGTTTCAGGGCCCAGAGTTCAGTGTCCTGGTCTCTGCACGGCGAGTGCTGTCCTGCTTCTCAAATGTGGTGCTTTCCCAGCGCCACCATCTTGGCTCCCTGATCATATTTTTTTTTCCTTCATTTTGTTTATATGGTGGATCACATTGATGGATTTCTGTAGATTGAACTACCCCTGCATGCCTGGGATGAAGCCTATTTGGTCATAGTGGATGATATCTTCGATGTGCTCTTATTTTCAGTTTGCAAGTATTTTGTTTGCATCAATGTTCATGAGAGAAATTAGCCTGAAATTCTCTTTCTTTGTTGGGTCTTTGCGAGGTTTAAGTAACAATGTGACTGTGGCTTCATAGAATGAGTTTGGTCGTGTTTCTTCTGTTTCTATTTTGTGGAATAGTATGAAGTGTATTGGTGTTAGCTCTTCTTTGATGGTTTGGTAGAATTCAGCACTGAAACCATCTGGCCCTGGGCTTTTTCTGCATGGTAGAATTTTGATGTCAGCTTCTATTTCCTTAGGGGATATAAAACTATTTAATTGTTTCACCTGGTCTTGATTCACCTTTGGCATGTAGAATCAATCAAGAAATTGTCCATTTCATTTAGATTTTCAAATTTTGCGGCATATAGTCTTTGGAAGTAAGACCTAATTATTGTTTGGATTTCTTCAGTGTCTGTGGTTATGTCCCCCTTTTCATTTCTGATTTTGTTGATTTGGGTAGTTTTTCTCTGCCTTTTACTTAATTTGGCTAAGGGTTTGACTATCTTGTTGATTTTCTCAAAGAACCAGCTCTTGGTTTCATTTATTCTTTGAATAGTTTTATTAGTTTTTAATTTATTGATTTCAACCCTGAGTTTGATTATTTCCAGCCATCTACTCTTCTTTGGTGTTTCTGATTTTCCCCCCCTAGGGCTTTTAAGTGAGTCATTAAGTTGCTTGCATGAGATGTTTCGAATTTCTTTTTGAAGGCCCTTAGTGCTATGAACTTTCCTCTTAGCACTGCTTTCACTGTGTCCCATAAGTTAGGGTATGTTGTGCCATCATTTTCATTGAATTCTAGGAAGTCTTTAATTTCTTTCTTTATTTCTTCTCTGACCCAGCTGTCTTTTAGTAGCAAGTTGTTCAGTTTCAGTGTGTGTAGGCCTTTTACTATTTTTTTTTATCATTGAGGTCCAGTTTCAGTCCAGATCAGATAGGATACAAGGCATTATCCCAATCTTCTTGTATCTGTTGAGGCTTGCTTTGTGACTAATTATATGGTCTATTTTGAAGAAGGTTTCATGAGGTGCTGAGAAGAAAATAAATTATTTTGAGTTTGGGTGAAAAGTTCTGTAGATGTCTGTGAGGTCCATTTGCTTCATGATCTCTGTCGGAGTTATTGTTTCTTTGTTTAATTTCTGTTTTGTTGACCTGTCCTTCCCTTTGTTGAGAGTGGGCTGTTGAAGTCTCCCAGTATTAATGTGTTTGGTTCTATGTGTGGTTTAAGTTTTATTAAAATTTCTTTTACAAATGTGGATGCCCTTGCATTTGGGGCATATATGTTCAGGATTATGATATCTTCCTGTTGGATTTTTCTCCTGATGAGTACAAAGTTTCCTTCGCTATGTCTTTTGATTAATTTTTGTTGAAAATCTACTTTATTAGATATTAGAATCACTACTGGTGCTTGTTTCTTGGGTCCATTTGCTTGGAAAATCGTCTTCCATCCCTTTGCCCTCAGGTAATGTCTATCTTTGTGATTTAGCTGTGTTTCTTGTATGCAACACATTGTTGGGTCTTATTTACGCATGCAGTTTCTTAGTCTGTGTCTTTTTACTGAAGAATGATTTCATTGATTTTGAGGGAGGTTGATTAATGACCAGTGCCTCTTAGATTCTTTCATATTGATGTTGGCCATGTTAGTGTGTTTGTGTGTTTGTGTACTTTTAGTTTTGCTGTAGTGAGGTTATTTACTTTCTGTGATTTTTTTGAAAGTAGTTAGTTTTCTTGGGTTGTATTTTTCCTTCTAGTATCTTCTATAACATTGGATTTGAGTGTAGGTATTGTTTTTGTATCTTCTTTTCTCTGTTTATGAGGACTTAGAGTTTTGCTGGGTACAGTATCCTAGCCTGACATGTGTGTTTTCTTAGGGTCTGCATGATATCTGTCCAGGCTCTTCTGGCTTTCATAGTTTCTGTTGAGAAGTCAGGTGTGATTCTGATAGGTTTGCCATTATATGTTACTTGGCTTTTTCCCTTGCAACTTTTAGCATTTTTTTTTTTCTTTTCTCTGTATACTTAATGCTTTGATTATTATGTGATGGGAGGATTTTCTTTTCTGGTCTAATTTATTAGGTAGGCCTCTTGTATTCTTATAATCCTCCCCTTGAAGTTGGGGAAAATTTTTTTCAATGATTTTGTTAAAAATATTTTCTGGGCCTGGGAGGAGGGAATCTTCTTTTTCCTCTATTCCTATTGTTCTTAGGTTTTGTCTTTTTATGTTGTCTTGGATTTCTTGGATGGTTTGTGTCAGGAATTTTTTAGATTTATTATTTGCTTTGCTGGATACATCGATTTCTTCCATAGTATCTTCCATACCTGAGATTTTTTTCTTTCATCTTTTGTAGTCTGTTGGTTATGCTTACCTCTGTAGTTCCTGTTTTCTTTCCTAGGTTCTCCCTCTCCATGATTTCCTTTATTTGTGTTTTCTTTAATTCTTCCAAATCTATCTTCAGGTCTTGAAACATTTTGTTGATTTCCTTCACCTGTCTGTCTGTATTTTCCTGTTTTTCCTGCAATTTCTTCAGCTGTTTGAACATTCCTGTTTCTTTTATTTCATTCAGTGATTTAACTGTTTCCTCTCTGAATGCCACATATTGGTTAGTTCCATCTTCCTACCCTAATTCTTTATGTGTTTTATTTACTTCCTCCATTAATTTCTTTATAAGCATAGATGGAAGAACATCTTCTTGAATTTTACTTATGTTAGGGTGTTCAGGGATACTTGCTCCTGAATAACTGGTTTCTGAGAATGCCATATTGCTTTGCCTTCTCTTGGTTGTGCTTTTTCACTGGCCTCTCCCCATCTCTCTGTCTCAGATGTTGTCTGATAATTTTTTATGTCTGTTGGGCCCTGGGGCAGGGAGAATCCACTTGGTGGGGTTCTGAAGTTCTCCTCTGCTTTTTGGGTATGGTCAACTGAATAGTGGTTCTTCTCAGGAATTGTCACAGTTTCCTTCATGTTATGGACCTGTATGGTAACTCTCCTTTCATCAGGAGAATCCTGGTGTTGGCTACCCTGCTGCTGGGGTTCTTGCTCTGAATTTATGGAGCAGCAGCTGTTGCTATTAAGGTGTAATTGTTGGGTGCAGCCCTCTTGAAGAACCAGGGATTCCCATAGTCTTGTCAGTTTAGCTAGGGATAACTGATTGATCTTTGGCACAGTATCTGAGGACTGCTGTAATGCTCTCTGGTTTTTGTACATCTGAGGATGCAGCTGTGTGCCCCTGTGCCCTAGTGGTACTCCACAAAGGCAGGTGAGCATGCTTCTCACTCATGCAATAGAAGGCTAGAGCCTAGAGTCTGCTTGAATCCAGAAAGTCTTTTGGTGCTGGGTGTCCTGAACATTGGACCTGATGATACCCCCGCTGTGGGGTTTCCTCCTGACAGGACACCCAGTCTTTGCTTTGAGGACAGCCTTTCTGTCTGTGATGGCAAGTAGAACCTGCAGGCGCAGACTTATGTGGCTCTGCCTTTCTGCCTTTTTGGCGATTGGGTGCCTAGGCATCTGCCAAAACTGGGTAACTATTCCCGAGACCTTTTTGGGGTGGTGGTATCAGTCGTGTGCTCTGAGATCAGACCAACCATTCTCCTCCCTGTGGGTTTACACCCAACAGAGAAACTTGGTCTCTTGTGCCATGGGGCCCACGGTTCTATCTGGGAAAGCAAATCAGGTGTGCAGGCAGGACTCTGTGCTGGCGTCTGGTCCCTGGCTCTGGCTCTGGGCTGGCTTCTGGGTGCCTGCAGAACCTGAGTCTTTTCCATGGGATGACTAGGTGACCTAAGGTCGGTCCCAATCTTTTTCTGCACTGTGGGATTATCTCTTGACTGGAAATTCCAGTCTCTGATGTTGTGGTACCCACAGTTCAGTCTGGGACAGTGATCAGAACTCACTGACATGTGGCTCTGGGCTGGTGACCAAGCACCTTGTGGAACCAGGATCTCTTCCTCAGTTTAGCTGGGTGAGTGAAAGCTGATTGAATCCCCCATCATGGGGTATCCTCTCACCTGGGAAACATAATCACTTGTGTTTTATGGCCTCGAGTTCTGACTGCTGGTCACTGTTCCGATCCTGCTGTTTTGCTGGTCTGAATGAGAGTCGTCCCAGCACCTCCATCTTCCCCCTACACTTTGTTTTTGTTTCTGTTGCTCTCTGTCTATTTCTGGATGTTTCTTTCTTGCTCTTTCTCTCTCTGTCTCTTTCAGTCTACCTCTCTCTTCTTGCCACCTGTGGTTCAGTATGAAAAGCTCTCAGTTTTGGTGAAGGACTGCAACAAGATGAGGACTTGCTGACATGACATCATGGATTTTCTTAGTTACAATATAAGCCATGTCCCAACTAAATGCTTTTTTTTCCAAAGATTTTCCTTGGTCAGTGAGCATTTTCACAGAAAATATTTAAGTGAATGAGGACATATCCATGCATTTAACAAACAGTAATGGAAACTGTGAAAATGTACAACTCACAAGTCAAGGACATGTGCCTTTATTAATGTTTACTTTAAGAAATGTGTGGTGCTCACTTCAGCAGCATGTATACTTAAACAGAAACAATACAGAGAATATTAGCATGATCCCTATGCAAGCGTGACACACAAATTCATGTAGCATTCAATATTTTTTTGAGAAATTAAGGAAAACACAAATAAAGGAAATTGTAGAAGGAATGAACTTGGGGAAGAAAATAGGAACTACAGATATAAGCATAAACAATAGACTATAAGAGATAGAAGAAGGAATCTTACCTGTGGAAGACAAAATGGATGAAATCATGTATCTGTCAAAGAAAACATTAAATCTAAAAAATTCCTGACACAGTCCATCGAAGTAATTCAAGACAACATGAAAAGACAAACCCTAAAAATAATAGGAATAGAGGAAAAGGATGATTCCCTCCTCCAAGGCCCAGAAAATATTTTCAACAAAATCATTGAAAAAAATTTCCCAACATAAAGGGGAGGAGTATAAGAATATAAGAGGTCTACAGAACACCCAATAAATTAGTCCAGAAAAGAAAATTTTCCCATCACATAATAATCCAAACAGTATGTATATAGAACAAAGAAAAATACTAAAAGTTGCAAGGAAAAATACCAATTAACATCTAATGGCAAACACATCAGAATCACACCTGAGTTCTCAACAGAAACTATGAAAGTCAGAAGGACCTGGATGGATGTGGATATCATGCATCCCTAAGAGAACACAGATGTCATCCTAGGCTACTGTACCCAGCAAAACTCTCAGTCCTCATAAACAGAGAAAATAAGATATTCAATTACAAAAACAAATTTCAACAATACCCACACACAAATCCAGTGTTACAGAAGACACTAGAAGGAAAAATACAACCCAAGAAAACAAGCTACTTTCAAGAAAACACAGGAAATAACTTCATTGCAGAAAAAAAAAGCAACCAAGCACACAAACTTACTACCACAGCCAATATCAAAATAAAAGCTCAAAGAGCCACTGGCCATTAGTTTCTCCCAACAGGAAATGACTCAATTCTCCAATAAAAAGACACAGACTTACACAATGGATGCAAAAACAAGACCCAGCAATCTGTTGTGATAAAATTAAAGCACAAATAGACCCCCAAAAATTAATAGTGGGAGATTTCAACACCCTACTCTCAAAAAAGGACAGGTCAACAAAATAGAAATGAAACAATGTCTCTAACAGAGGTCATGAATCAAATGGAATTAACAGATATTTACAGAACTTTACACCCAAACACACACAAAAAAAAATTACTTTCTTCTCAGCATCTCATGGAACCTTCTCCAAAATAGACACTAGAGTTGGTAACATGGGAAGCCTCAACAGATACAAGAAGATTGAAATACTCACTGTATTTTATCTGACCACCATGGAATAAAGCTGGAAATTAACAACAACAGAAACAGCAAAAAGCCTACACACACATAGAAAGTGAACAACTTGCTACTAAATGACAGCTGTGTCAGAAAGGAAATAAAAAAAATTAAAGTTTTCCTAGAATTCAATGAAAATGAATGCACAACATGCCTAAACTTATGGGACACAATGAAAGCAGTACTAAAAATAAAATTCAAAGCACTAAGTGCCTTCAAGAAGAAATTTGAGGCATCTCATGCATAGTGTCCTCCCTCTTGCTTAGTTTCTTTAGATGTACAGTTTTTATTAGGTGTGTACTATGTTATGACTGTCTAAGTGAGTACCCTGTGTGTCTTTCTGCTTTTGAAACAGCTCACTCAGGATGATCCTTTCTAGGTCCCACCATTTACCTACAAATTTCATGATTTCCTTATTTTTCATTGCTGAATAATTCTCCATTGTGTAGATATACCACAATTTCTGCATCCATTATTCATTTGAGGGGCATCTGGGCTGTTTCCAGCTTCTGGCTATGACAAATAAAGCTGCTACAAACATGATTGAGTAGATGTCTTTATTGTGTACTTGAGCCTCTGTTGGAAATATGCCTAAGAGTGGTATGGCTGGGTCTGGAGGAATCACTATTCTTAGTTGTCTGAGAAAGCACCAGATTGCTTTCCAGACTGGTTGTACAAGTTTACATTCCCATTTGGGTATAGTCCCTGGATGGCTGGTGTTTTTTCAGGAGTTTCTCACCTCAGAGATATAGACCTGAATGGTAACTGTGGTCTTTCTTAGTGGAGAGGGTTCTCTTCTCACCCAGGAAGTCCTGAGGGCAGCTGCCCTGTTTCTGGGTTTCTTGTTGTAAATTTAATGATCAGCTGCTGTGACCCAGTTGGACATCAGGCGCGCAGCAACTGTTTGGGCCTGTGTCTGGAGCACAGCTGAGTGATGGTGCCTCGGCCACACTGGTCTGCTAGACTTTTTCTAAGGAAGGATTGGGTGACTTAAGTCAGTACAGTTTCCTTCCTTCCCTGTGGATTCTCTGGAGACACAGAATGCCAGTGTCTTTTTTTTTTTTTTTTTTTTTTTTTGCCCTGGTGCACACTGCTCAGTGTTTGCCAGCTGGCTGGCCACAGAAACTGCCTGTGCCTGGAGCACAACTGAGTGATGGCTGCTCAGTCTCTGCCAGCTGTCTGGTGCGCAGAAACTGCCTGTGTCTGCCTTTGCGGCCTTTGGGAGCCTGGGTGCCTCCCTAAGCTGAGTAATTTTCCAGGGATCTTTTCAGGCTGGGGGTGTCGGCTGAGTGCTCTGAGATCAGACACTGGCCTGTGGCTCTGGGCTGGGGCTGGGGCTGGTGGCCGGCAGCCAAGCTTCTGGCAGAACCAGGATCTCTTCCGCGGTTTAGCTGGGTGAGTTAGAAGCTGATTGAATCCCCCACCGTGGGGTATCCTCTCCCCTGGGAAACACAATGACTGTGTTTTATGGCCGCGAGTTCTGATTACTGGTCACTGTGCTGATCCTGCTGCTGCTGCTCAGAATGAGAGTCCTCCCGGCGCTGCCATCTTGCCCCTCCCAGGGTATTGAGTTTTTAAGAACTGGAAAAAAGAAGCAAACTAGAAAATTCCTGGGAGTTGTTAGCTAAAACAGAATAAGATTGGTGTATAGAAAAGGAGAACTACAAAACGACTGCCTACAGATTGAGAAAGAATCTTCACCAACCCTCTATCTGATAAAGGACTGATATCCAGTATATATAAAGAACTAAAGAAGCTGAAAAGCAGCAAACCAAGTAATCCAGTTAAAAAATGGGAACAGAGCTAAACAGTGAATTCTCTGTCGAGAAATATCAAACGGCAGAGAAACACTTAAAGAAATGCACAATGTCATTAGCCATTAGGGAAATGCAAAACAAAAAGACCCTGAGATTTCACCTTACACCCATCAGAATGGTGTAAGTTTTTCAAGATGAAAAACTCAACTGATAACACAAGCTGAGAAGACATCCTTCAGGAAAAACCAGCTTTCTGCAAAGGGGATTCTCTCCACCACAGGATCCCCAGGAAACACCAGAAAATAACTCCAAACACCTAAGATAGTACAATGGGTAGAGGCCAGCGTAAAAGCTCAAGCAATAAAAGACAGAGCAATATGGCATCTCCAGAACCCAGTTACCCAGGGGCAAGTAGCCCTGGACACCCCACCATAACTGAAATCCAAGAAGATGACCTAACAAGTATGCTCATGAAGATGATAACAGAGGAAACAAATAAGATTCATAAAGACATAGAGGAAGATAAACTCAAACAGAATATTGCCATCCATAAAGAAAAAGAAGAAGCTGCAGCCAAACAGTTTATGGCATTTAGAAAGGAAATGCTTAAAGCACTGAATAAAATAAAAGAAACAGAGTTGAAGGAAGTAAAAGAAAAACAGGGAAGTACAATCAGACAGGTGAAGGAAGTAAACAAAACAACTCAAGACCTGAAGATAGAATTGGAAAAATTAAAGAAAACACAAATGGAAGAAATAATGGAAAGGAAGAATCTAGGGAAGAAAACAGGAACTACAGAGGTAACCATAACCAACAGACTACAAAAGATGGAAGAAAGAATCTCAGGTGTAGAAGATACAATGGAAGAAATCGATGTATCTGTCAAAGAAAATGTTAAATAAAAAAAATTCCTGACACAGAACGTCCAAGACTTTTCAACAGAGACTATGAAAGCCAGAAGGGCCTGGACGGATATCATGCAGACACTAAGAGAACACAGATGTCAGCCCAGGCTATTATACCCTGCAAAACTCTCAGTCCTCATAGATGGAGAAAACAAGATATTCAATGACAAAAACAAATTTCAACAATACCTACAAAGAAATCCAGCATTACAGAAGACACTAGAAGGGAAAATACAACCCAGGAAAACTAGCTACATTCAAGAAAACACAGGAAATAAATAACCTCACTTCAGTAAAAAAAAAAGCACCCAAGCACAGAACCTGATGACCACAGCCAACATCAAAATCAAGAGATCTAACAGCCACTGGTCATTAATCTCTCTCAACATCAATGGACTCATGTCTACAATAAAAAGACACAGATTAACAGAATGGATACGTAAACAAAACCCAGCAATCTGTTGCATACAAGAAACACACCTAAGACACAAAGATAGACATTACCTGAGGGTAAAGTGTTGGAAGATGACTTGCCAAGCAAATGGATGCAAGAAGCAAGCAGGAGTAGCCATTCAAATATCTGATAAAATAGACTTTCAATCAAAATTAAACAAAAGAGATGGGGAAGGACATTTCATACTCATCAAGAGAAAATTCCACCAGGAAGACATCACAATCCTGAACATCTATGCCCCAAATACAAGAGCACGCACATTTGTTAAAGAAACATTGATAAAATTTAAAGCACATATAGATCCCCACACATTAATAGTGGGAGACTTCAACACCCCACTCTCAACAAAGAACAGGTCAACAAAACAGAAATTAAACAAAGAAACAATGTCTCTGACAGAGGTCATGAATCAAATGGACCTAACAGACATTTACAGAACTTTACACCCAAACACAAAAGAATTTACCTTCTCAGCACCTCATGGAACCTTCTCCAAATTAGACCATATAATGGGTCACAAAGGAAGCCTCAACAGATACAAGAAGATTGAAATAATCCCTTGTATCCTGTGGGATCACCGTGGAATAAAGCTGGACCTCAACAATAACAGAAATAGCAAAAAGTATACACACAAATTGAAACTGAACAACTTGTTACTAAATGACCACTGGGTCAGGAAAGAAATAAAGAAAGAAATTAAAGTCTTTCTAGGACTCAATGAAAATGAAGACACAACATACCCAAACTTGTGGGACACAATGAAAGCAGTGCTAAGAGGAAAGTTTATAGTACTAAGTGCGTTCAAGAAGAAATTCGAGACAGCTCATTCAAGCACCTTAATGGCTCACTTAAAAACCCTAGAAAAAGAAGAAGCAGACACACCAAGAAGGAGTAGACGGCTGGAAATAATCAAACTCAGGGCTGAAATCAATCAATTGGAAACAAATAAAACAATTCAAAGAATCAATGAAACCAAGAGCTGGTTCTTTGAGAAAATCAACAAGATAGAGAAACCCTTAGCCAAGCTAACTAAAAGGCAGAGAGACACCACCCAAATCAGCAAAATCAGAAATGAAAAGGGGGATATAACTACAGACACTGAGGAAATCCAAACAATCATTAGGACTTACTTCAAAAGTCTATATGCCACCAAATTTGAAAATCTAAATGAAATGGACAATTTTCTTGATCAATTTGACTTACTAAAGCTGATGCAGGACCAGGTAAATCAACTAAATAGTCCTATATCCTCCAAAGAAATAGAAGAGGTCATCAAAAGCCTCCCATCCAAAAAAAGCGCAGGACCTGATGGCTTCAGAACAGAATTCTACCAGACCTTCAAAGAAGAGCTAACACCAATTCTCTTCAAACTATTCCACAAAATAGAAACAGAAGGAACATTACCAAACTCATTCTTTGAAGCCACAGTCACCTTAGAACCTACACCTCACAAAGAATCAACAAAGAAAGGGAATTTCAGGCCAATCTCCCTTATGAACATTGATGCAAAAATACTCAACAAAATACTTACAAACTGAATACAAGAACACATCAAGGATATTATCCTGCATGACCAAGTAGGCTTCATCCCAGGTATGCAGGGGTGGTTCAATATACGTAAATCCATCAATGTGATCCACCATATTAACAAATTGAAAGAAAAAGACCACATGAAAATCTCCCTAGATGCTGAAAAAGCCTTTGAAAAAATCCAACATCTATTCAAGTTTAAAGTATTGGAGAGATCAGGGATAAAAGGCACATATCTAAACATAGTAAAGGCGATATACAGGAAGCCTATAGCCAACATCAAACTGAAGTGAGAGAAACTTAAAGCAATCCCACTGAAATCAGGGACAAGACAAGGCTGCCCACTCTCTCCATATCTCTTCAACATAGTTCTGGAAGTCCTTGCTAGAGCAATAGAGTTGAAGGAGATCAAGCGGTTACAAATTGGAAAGGAAGAAGTCAAATTATCACTATTTGCAGATGATATGATAGTATACGTGAGTGACCCCAAAAACTCTACCAGGGAACACCTACAGGTGATAAACACCTTTAGTAAAGTGGCCGGATAAAAAATTAACTCAAAAAAAAAAAAAAAAACTGTAGCCCTCCTGTATACAAAAGACAAAAGGGCTGAGAAAGAAATTAGGGAAACAACACCCTTCACAATAGCCACAAATGATATAAGGTACCTTGGATTAACCCTAACTAAGGAAGTCAAAGACTTGTCTGAAAAAAATTTCAAATCTCTGAAGAAAAAATTAGAAGAAGATATGAGAAGATGGAAAGATCTCCCATGCTCATGGCTGGGCAAATTTAACATAGTAAAAATGGCCATCTTACCAAAAGAAATATACAGATTCAATGAAATGCCCATCAAATTACCAACACAATTCTTTACAGACATGGAAAGAAAAGTTCTCAACTTCATATGGAATAACAAGAAACCCAGAATCTCTAAAACAATCCTGTACAACAACAGATCATCTGGAGTTATCTCCATCCCTGATCTTAAGTTGTACTATAGAGCAACAGTTTTATAATCTTCATAATACTGGCATAGAAACAGATTCGTAGATCATTGGAACCGAACAGAGGACCGAGAAATAAACCCACCACACTTATGGACACCTGATCTTTGACAAAGACGTCATAACCACTAAATGGAAAAAATAAAGCATCTTCAACAAATGGTGCTGGTCCAAATGGATGTCTACATGTAGAAAAATGAAAATAGATCCATACTTATCACCCTGCACAAAACTGAAATCCAAGTGCATCAAAGACTTCAACATAAAACCAGACACATTAAATTGGCTTGAAAAAAAAAAAGTGGGAAATACCCTAGAACTCATTGGTACAAGAGAAAACTTCCTGAACAGAACACCAACAGCACAGGCTCTAAGAGCAACAATCAATAAATGGGACCTCATGAAACTGAAAAGCTTCTGCAAAGCAAAGGACACTGTCTTCAAAACAAAGTGACACCTACAGATTGGGACTGAATCTTCACTAACCCTTTATCTCACAGAGTACTCATATCCAGTCTATATAAAGAAGTAAAGAAGCTGAAAAGCAGCAAACCAAGTAATCCAGTTAAAAAATGGGGAACAGAGCTAAACAGAGAATTCTCTGTAGAGGAATACCGAATGGCACAGAAGCACATAAAGAAATGCTCAACCTCACTAGCCATTAGGGAAATGCATATCAAAACAACCCTGAGATTTCACCTTACACCCATGAGAATGGCCAAGATCAAAAACTCAAGTGACAACACATGCTGGAGAGGTTGTGGATAGAGGGGAACCCTTCTCCACTGCTGATGGGAATGTAAACTTATACAACCACTCTGGAAATCAATCTGGTGCTTTCTCAGACAACTAGGAATAGCGCTTACTAAAGTTCCAGCCATACCACTCCTGGGCATATATCCAATAGAGGCTCAAGTACACAAAAAGGACATTTGATCAGCCATGTTTGTAGCAGCTTTATTTGTAATAGCCAGAAGCTGGAAACAACCCAGATGCCCCTGAACTGAAGAATGGATGCAGAAATTGTGGTACATCTACACAATGGAATATTACTCAGCAATGAAAAACAAAGAAATCATGAAATTTGCAGCAAAATGGTGGGATCTGGAAAGGATCATCCTGACTGAGTTGTCCCAGGAGCTATAGACACACATGGTATGTACTCACTCATATTGACATATAACATAGGAAAAACCCATTAAAACTTGTGCATCTAAAGAAACTAAGCAAGAGAGAGGACCCTAACAAAAATGTCCAATCCCCATCTGGAAAGGCAAAGAGGATGGACATCAGAAGAAGAAGAAAACAGGAAACAACCTAGGAACCTACCAGAGAGGGCCTCTGAAATCTTCTGCCCTACAGACTCTCAAAGCAGAGGCTGAGCCTGATGGGCAACTGTTGGGCAGAGTGAATGGAATTTTATATAAGAACTGGGAAATGGTAAGAGCTGGAGAGTACAGAGTCTCCACAAGGAGAGCAACAGAACAAGAAGATTTGAACACAGGGAACTTCCCAGAGACTCATACTCCAACCAAGGTCTACTCTTGGAGATAACCCAGAACCCCTGCACAGATGTAGCCCAGGGAAGTTCAGAGTCCGATTAGGTCACATAGTAATGTGAAGAGGGACTGCCTCTGACATAATCTGTTGGCCTGCTCTTTGATCACCTCCCCCTGCGGGGGAGCAGCCTTACCAGGCCATAGTAGAGGACAATGCAGCCACTTTTGATGTGAACAGATGGACTAAGATCAGAAAGGAGAGGAGAACCCCCCCTATCAGTGGACTTGGGGAGTGGCATGCATGCAGAGGGAGGAGGGAGGGTAGGATTGGGAGGGGAGGTGGTAAGGGCTTATGGGGGGATGCAGAATGAATAAAGTGTAATTGATGAAAAATTAAAAGAAAAAAACAAAAACTCAATACCACAGGGAACCCTAGATGCTACCAGCCTATTATATCAGTAAGAATGTAAAGTTACAATTAGTCAGTACACCAGTAACTTCTCAGGTGAAAGTCACAACCTAGGAAATTTCATCTATGACCACATTAGGAAAACACCTTGTTTTGTGTACATTCCTCTTAATCCCACATCACTTTAAATCTTCCCTACAAAGGAAGCTGTCTAATTAAATGAACATTGAAGTTTCATTTCCTACCTGATATTGTCACGGAGGTAAACAGTCGTAAAGGTGTGGGATCTGGATATAGGGATGAGATGAAGGCTTATTTGGTTTCACAAGAAAAGGTCACATGTGTGCAGTGTCAGTGAGGAAAGTTTGTATACTCATGTCCATGGAAACATCAACATTCTCTCAGGTGCTGATTGGCTAAGAGGAAGAATAATGCAAAGAGACAGGTGAAAGCCAGTAAGAGTTTCAGGAGTCATTTCTTAATATGGCCAAATGGACATTGTGCTTGAGAGAAAGACTGACCAGTCCTACAAGCTGCTATCTGGGCAGCTGAAAGCACAACGGAGGCATCAAAGATCCTGTATACAAGACTTTAGTTCCAGAAAAGTGCCACATATTTCTTTCAAGTGGTCATTAATAAAGTTACTCGTCCTTGCCATGTGAGTTTCACATTATCTCAGAGTCCATTATTATTTGTTAAATGCAAATTGGGACCTTGCTTATATTTTCACAGAGACTATTTAATAAGTCAAGGCAGCAAGCAGTCACCTTGTTGTACTCCTTCCGCAGAACTTTGAGCTTTTTACACTGAACCACAACTGACAGGTAGACAGACGGAGACAAAGAAAGAGCTAGATAAACAGATTCAGAAATAGAGCGATGAAGATAGAAACAAAGATATAAAGTGACAGAGACTGAGAGACAGAGACTCCATTCTATCTAGTCACTTTCTTTGGCATATCAACCTCAGAGCAAACAATTCTATAATATAACTACAATAGGAATTATATTATTTAACAAGGCCATAACTCCTAACCCTTACCAGACATTTCTTTACTGGGGACTCACATGTAAATAGATGAACTTCAAGGGGACATTGCCTTTCAAATTATAGGAAGTGAAAGAAGATGGAGGAACTTCTAGGATAAAAGAACATAGTTATATTGATACTTTTCCATTCAATACAATGAGTAAAGTCCCAGCAACTTCCAAGGACAAAAGAATAGGACTGACAATCTCTTTTAGTGGAAAATGTGGAACATTTCCATAGTGGAGTATTATTCTGGTAAGAAAATGGCATCAAGATATTTTTCAGCTAAATGGATGGAACCAAAAGAAATCTTTGTGGGTGAAGTAACTAAAATACAGAAAGACAAACATGGTATGTACTCACTTATTAGGATGTCTCTTTATAGTGGGTGATAAAGTTCCCATAGGCCATGTATTGTGACCAAACCAGTTTTCACCACTGATTGGGTGGCAGTTATTTGAGTTGTTGGGTCAAGGCATCTTACAGAAATCTTCAAACAACCCAGGCGTTATTATTAATTTTTTTTTCTGTGCCCTCAACTGATAGATCAGTGGAATATTCTTGTTTACACAGAGATGCTTCCTTCTGCATCAAATGTGATTGCATGCAGAGACCCACAGTATGATATTATGTAGAGAGAGACGGTAAAGAACCCAGCTCTAAATGGGATTTTTCCTCCCCTCATAGCCCTGGTAATCCTGCATGTTAGGAGGCATGAAGAATGCCATAAGTAGTGGGAATTTAGGACACAAGGAGAACAATGACCTGAGAATCAGACTGCTGAGCAAAATGATGCAGCCACCCTTGAGGAGACCTGATAAGCTAAGGTCAGTTATAAGGGGGAGCAGGACCTCCCTTATCAGGAAAATTTTAGAAAGGATATAGGGGGAGAAGAATGAGGCTGGGTATACAGGAAGAAGAGAGAGGGAACAGAAGAGAAGATACCAAATGAAAAAATCATAATAAGTAAATACATAAGAAAAATAAACTATGATCAAGGTGATAAAGTATAGAACACTTCAGATCTGATGGCTTCTTCTTGGTGGGGGAGTGCCAGGGTGCAGCAAGGAAGGGTGCAGTTTTTGTTTAGGGACTTGGCACTGAGACTCTGATCATGTTGACCTGAGTATATGAACAACACATACTTGAATTGGTGTATTTTAAAGAAAAAAAAATAAATTTAGTGTGACAAAGGGGAAGGAATTTGAACCTGGGAGCAAAGGAAAAGGAATGTAATGTATATTTAATGAAATCCCCACATAATCAATAAAAGTAATATGTTGACAACTTTTACAATGACTCTTAACATGGAGAAAAGATTCCACTAAAGGAGGGCAGATTTTGACTTTGTTTTCCAGGAATTCATTTTGTAGCAGAGTATCCTAGCAATGAACTAGTGGTTACCCAGACCCCACAAGCTTAGGTGACACTTCTAAAGTATCAATCCTGGCACTAACACTACATGCAGAGTGTTTATCTGGAGAACCACAGCAGAAAAAAACAGATGCTCTTGTGGTCTAGATGTATAACACTGACCCACTTCTCTGAACTGAAGGCCCAGTTTTAACTGCAATCACCAAGACCAGAAGGATTCCTCACTGAACACTATGTACACCACAGCTATCTATCCAATCAGGTCAGCCAAGGCAATCCTGCTCATAGAGGTTTGCCAAGACTAGTGTGGAATAGCACCAGCACTCAAAGAGTTTACTGCCCCTCAATTCTCATTTAACACTCACCAATATTTTTTTTTTCTTCAAGCCAAACAGTCCCAGGAATTGTCTCATTTCCTTCTCTTTTTCCTGCTCATAAAGGCTCAATATACCCGAGAACCCTGGAACATGAGAACCTATTATATTAATAAGAATATGAAGGTATATTTAGTGAGTTCATAAGGAACTGCTCAATTCAAAGTCATAACCTAGGAAATTTCAGATCCAAGAGCACAGTAGAAGACACCTTGTCATTCAGTACATTCATGTTAACCCCACATCCCATTAAAGCTTCCCTACTTAGGAAACTATCCAATTAAATAAACATTAAAGTTTCATTTCCCACCTGACCTTGTCACAGAGATAAACAGAAAAGGTTGTGAGATCTGGACAAAAGATGAGATAAAGGCTTGTTGGGTTTCACAAAAAAAAAGTCATGTGTGTAAAGGATCAGAGATACTGGATATTGAGGAAAGTTTGTTTACTCATCTCCATGGAAACCTCAGGATTCTCTCAGGTGCTGTTTGGCTGAGAGATGGAATGATGTCATGCAACAGATGGAAGCCATTAAGAGTTTCAAAAGCCAGACATAAAAAGGGCCAAGTGGAAAGCCTGCATGAGAGAAAGGCTGAGCAGCCTTACATGCCTCAATCTGGGCAGCTGAAAGTACACAACCCAGAGATGAGTCCTGTGTTCAAGACTCTTAGTTCAGGAAAAGTGTCTCATATTTCTTTAAAATGGTCATTAATAAAGTTATGTGTCCTTGACATGTAACTTTCACATTATCACCGATTCCATTATTATTTGTTAAGTGTGCAGATATGTCCTCAGTCAATGAATTACTTACTGGGAAAATGATTTCTTATGAAGGCAAACTTTTGAATAAAAAGTGCTTAATTGGGACCTTCCTTGCTTATATTTTTACAGAGGTCATCCGGGAAATCACATCAGCAAGAAGTAATATAGTTGTACACCTTCAGCAGAACTGAGAGCTTTTCATACCACAAGTGATAGGCAGAGAGAGAAAGAGACAGACACAGAGAGAGAGAGAGAAAGAGAGAAAGGCATAGAGCCAGTTTCAGAAATAGAGAGACTGAGACCAGCAGAAACAAGGACATAAAGTGACAGAGACTGAGAGACAGAGACTCCAGTGTGTCTGGTCACTTTCAATGGCATATCTTCAATGGCAATAACTTCAAAGTACACTATCCTATAATATAACTCCATAAGCAATTATTTTATCTAAAAAGGCTATACCTCATAACCCTTTCCAGACATTTTCTTACTGAGGTCTCCACATTTAAATAGAAGAGCTTCAAGTGTATATTGCATCTCAAATCACCAGGAAGTGGAAGAAGATAGAGGGATT
The DNA here is from genome assembly GCF_030254825.1 of Meriones unguiculatus. Lineage (NCBI taxonomy): Eukaryota > Metazoa > Chordata > Mammalia > Rodentia > Muridae > Meriones > Meriones unguiculatus. Next base: position 13,402,348 of record NW_026843709.1, read on the forward strand.
TCTGGAAAAGGAACATAGTTTTCCTGATACTTTGTCATTCAATACAATGATTGAAGTCCCAGCAACTTCCAACAAGTAAAGAAGAGGATGAACAATCTTCTTAGGGGAAAATGTGCAGTATTTCCATTATGGAATATTTTTCTGTTAAAAAAAATGACAACATGATATTTTTAGGCAAATAAATGGAACCAGGAAAAATCATCCTGGTTGTTGCTTCATCCTGTTTAGTTGCTTCAGCAACTAAAATGCAGAAAAACAAATATGGTATGTATTCACTTATTAGGAAGTCTCCTAATAGTGGTGGATAAAGTTATAATAGGCCATCTAATTGTTACCAAAACTGTCTTCCACTATGGGAATTGGATGTCAGTTAATTGGGTTGTTGGGCAAGGGCATCCTATGAAAATTGTCAAGCAACCCAGGCTGTTGTTATTTAAAGATGTTGCTGTCTGCCTTCACCTGTTAGATCATTGCCATATCCTTCTATCCACAGAGATGCTTCCTTCTGCATCAAATGGGATTGCATACAGATACCCACATTATGTACAGAGAGACCTTAAAACACCCAGTTCTAAACACCCAGTTCTAAAGGGTATTTCCCTATGAATTTCTCTCTTACATCAGTTCTCTGTGCAGACTGAAGTAGTGGAGGCAGGAAGTGTGTCATAAGTAGGGGGAATCAAGGACACAAGCAGAACAATGTGGTAAGAATTAGGCTGCTTAGGAAGATAATGCAGTCAGATTCGATCAGACCTGATATGCTAGGGTCATATAGACGGAGAGAACTTACCCTATCTGGGAAATAGAGAAAGGGCTGAGGGATAGAAAAAGAAGAGTAGACTGTGGGACTGGAAGGAGAAGAGAGAGGGGCAGCAGAGGGGAAACAAAGTGAACAAATCGTAATAAATAAATACAAGAGAAAAACTGTTATCAAGTTGATGAAGTGTACATATCTTTAGGACTGATGGCTTCTTCTTTTGGGTGTGACAGGATATGGCAAGGATGAACTCAGTTTTCTTTAAGTGACTTGGCCCTGAGACTTTGTTCATATTTCAACGAGTATGTGAACAACACATACTTCAATTGATGTATTTTAAAAATACAAAATTTTTAATGTTACAAATGGGTAGATATTTGAACCTGGTATCGATAGAAAAGGAGTGTAAAGTATCTTATGTGAAATTACATAATCAATAAAAATAATATAACTTTTACAATAACTTTTAACAGAGAAATGATTCTGCTAAAGGAGGACAGATTTCTGACATTGTATGGCATGCTTTTGAGGAATTCATTAAGTATCACAGTGCCCTGACCATCGGGACTTCAACGGGGTTCCTAAGGGAGGAGAATGGAAGGAACGGGGAAGGAGGAACAAGAAACACAAGGAAGGAAGCCAAGTCTGTTTGTCTGATCAAGGCTTCATTTATTAGAAATTTTTACCCAACTTATATAGGGAGAAGGCAGGAAAAGGGGGAAGGTAATTAGCTGCTGTAGGAGACAGGAAGAGTGCTTTCATGTGTTAAATAGGGTACCTGCAAGATACCATAGGGATGTATTCTCATGGATGCTCTAAGAAATGGATGTCCTCACAGTCTATCACCCATGAATTAGGGTCCTAGATAACTTTCACTAAATAGCTTTAGGTCTCCCTAAATGACCTTTGCTCACTATTTGGCTTTGCCCTAGTAAACACCTTTTGTCTCCACTAGATAGCTTTGACTCACTAATTGACTTAGGCTTCAGTAGATAGCTTTGGCTCCCAGCACCACAAACTCCTGTACATGAACTAGTGGTTACCCATCTACCTCTGACCCCATGACCTCAGGTGGCAACTCTGATCAAGCATTTCTGGCACTAACAATACTTTTAGAGATTTTGTATGAAGGACGTAGATGCTAATGTATCCTAGGCATATAAAATGGACCAATTTCTCTGTCCTGAAGGCCCAGTTTTAACTGTAAATTCCAGAAACAGGAGGGTTCCTCAGTGACCAATCAGGAGGACACAGTTCCTGATCTAGCCAGGTCAGTCAATACAAGCCTGATCATAGAGCATTGACAAAACTATTGTGGAAGAGCACCAGCTGTCAAAAAGTGTATTGATGTTCAGTTCTCCATTTACATACACCAATCATACTCTATATTAGCAAAACCCGTCCCAGCAATTCTATTGTTTCCTTTTCATTATCCTGCTCATAATGACTTAATACCCCAAAGATCCCTTCACCCTCCCAGACTATTATATCAATAAAAATGTGAAGGTTAATATAGTGAGTATGTGAGGAATTGCTCAGTTCAAAGTCACAACCTAGGAAATTTCAGATCCAAGACCACAATAGGAGACCACCTTGTCATTCAATATATTCCCTTTAATCCCTCACCACTTTAAAGTTTCCTTTATTAGGAATATGTCCTGTTAAATAAACATTAAATATTCATTTCCTACATGACATTGTCACAGAAGTAAACAGGAGTAAAGGTATGGGATCTGCATAAAGGGATGAGATAATGGCTTGTTAGGTTTCACAAGAAAAAGTCACATATGCACAGGATCAGAGATAATGAACACTGAAGAAAGTTTGTTTATTCATCTCCATGGAAACCTCAATATTCTCTCAGGTGCTGAATTCCTGAGAGGGAGAATGATGTCATGAAACAGGTGAAAGCCTCCTGTGCCTTATTGCTCTGGCTAGGACTTCAAGTACTACAGGGTCTTTTCTGAGACTGACATTCAACCAAGGACCATGTATGGACATAACCTAGAACCTCCACTCAGATGTAGCCTGTGGTAGCTCAGTAACCAATTGGTTTCCCAAAGTGAGGGGAACAGGGACTATTTCTAACAGGAACTCGATGACTGGCTCTTTGGTCTCCCCACCCCCGAAGAGAGGAGCAGTCCTGTTAGGCCACAGAGGAGGGCTTTGCAGCCAGTCCTGAAGATACCTGATAAAACAGGATCAGATGAATGGGGAGGAGGTCCCCCCCATCAGTGGACTTGGAAAGGGGCACGGTGGAGATGAGGGAGGGAGGGAGGGAGGGACTGGGAGGGAATGAGGGATCGGGACACGGCTGGGATACAGAGTTAATAAAATGTAACTGATAAAAAAATAAAAATAAAAAAACAACAACAACAACAACAAAAAAGAAACAGGTGAAAGCCAATAAGAGTTTCAGGAGCCATGTATTAAAAGGGCCAATTGGACAGCATGCATAAGAGAAACTGTGGTCAGCCCTACATGCCTCATTCTGGGCAGCTGAAAGCACACAACACAGGAGATGTCAGTTCCTGTGTCTAAGACTCTTAGTTCAGGAAAAGTATCACATATTTCTTTCTGGGGGTCATTAATAAAGTCTATTGTTCTTGACATGTCATTTTTACATTAATCAGATTCCATTTTTATTTGTTAAATGCACAGATAAGACCTCAGTCAGTGAATTACTTGGTGTGAAAATGCTCCCTGACCAAGGCATCTCTTTGAACTAAGAGCATTTAATTGGTACCTTGCTTATATTTTTATGGAGACCATCAATGATGTCACATCATCAAGCAGTCATCTGGTTATACTCCTTCAGCAAAACTGAGGGCTTTTCATACTGAACCACAAGCAGCAGGCAGAGGGAGGGAAACAGACTGAGACAGAGAGAGAAAGAGCGAGAGAGACAGATTCAGAAATAGAGAGACTGAGACCAACAGAAACAAAGATGGAATGTGACAAAGACCTAGAGAGAAAGGATACATTCTGTCTGGTCATTTTCATTGGCATATCAACATCACAGTACACCCTCTTGTAATATAATTAGAATTATATTATCTAACAAGGCCATACCTCCTAGGTGTTACCAGGCATTTCCTCACTGGGGACTAGACATAAATAGATGAGCTTCAAGTGGATATTGCAATTTAAATCACCAGAAATTAGAAATAGGTGGAGGACCTTCTAGGCTAAAAGAACAAGGTTATCCTGATAGTTTTTCATTCAATACAATGATTAAAGTCCCATCAACTCCTAAGTTCTAAAGAACAGGACTGAGAATCTCCATTGGGGAAAATGTACAATATTTCCATAACAGAGTATTATTCAGATAAGAAAATGACATCATGATATTTTCAGGCAAATGGATGGAACAAGGAAAAATCATCCTTGGTGAAGTAACTAAAATCCAGGAAAACAAATATGGTATGTATTCTCTTATTAGTAGATCTCCAAATAGTGGTGGATAAAGTTCCAACAGGGCATTTAATTGTGAACAAACTAGTCTTCTACTAGGGGAATTGGGTGGCAGTTATTTGAGTTGTTGGGCAGCACATCCTATGGAAATTTTAAAGGAATTCATGCTGCTGTTGTAAAATATATTGCTCTATGCACTCAACTGATAGATCAGTAACATCCTATTGGATCCACAGAGATCCTTCATTCTGCATCAAATGGGAATGGATACATAGAGGCACAGTCCGATATTATTCAGAGAGAGACCTTAAAACACCCAGCTCTAAATGGCATTTCCCTTTGAAATTCTTCCTCCCTCAATTCTCTGCTAGCCTGCCTGAGAGGAGGTAGGAAGAGTGTCCTAAGTATAGGGAATTGAGGACAGAAGGAAAACAATGCCCTGAAGTTCAGGCCATCGAGGAAGATGTTGCAGAGAGCCTTGATGAGACCTCATAAGCTAGGGTCAGATAGAAGGACAAGGACAACCTCCCCTCTCAGAGAAATAAGAATGGGAATAAGAGTTCAAGAAGGAGAGTTGGTAGGACTGAGAACAGAGTGCATAGCAGAGGGCATACAAAATGAACAAATAGTAATAAATAAAAACAAAAGAAAATCTGTGATGAAGGTGATGATGTATAGAGCTCTTCAGGACTGATGGCTTCTTTTTTGGGTTGATGCCAGGGTGCCACAAGGATTAACTCAGTTTTCTTTTGGGGACTTTGCACTGAGACTCTGATCTTGTTCCAATGAAGATATGAACAACACATACTTCAACTGATATATTTTAAAGAAAAAGCCTTTTAGTGTGACACATAGGTAGGAATATGAATCTGGGATCAATGGAAAAGGAGTGTAATGTACAATATATGAAATTCCACATAAGCAATAAAAATAATATGTTGACAACTTTTACAATGACTCTTAACATGGAAAAAAGATTCCAAAAATGGAGGGCACATTTTGACATTGAAAGGCATGATTTCCAGGAAGTCATTATATAGCCGGGAATCCTAGTCATGAACTAGATTTTACCCAGTCATGTCAGATCCCATGAGCTCAGGTGGCACCACTGAACAAGCATTCCTGACACTAGCACTATGTTTAGAGGGTTCACCTGGAGGACCACAGCAGGAAACACTGTTTCTCTTGTGTTCTAGGCATATAACATGGATGCATTATTCTGTCCTGAAGGATCACTTTTAACTGTAATCCCTAGGACCAGGAGGGTTATGCACTGACCACTGGGAAGGAGAGAGCAGAAGGTGAGCTGGACAAGTCAATTATAGAGGGTTGCCAACCAAAGTGTGGAACAGCCGGAGATGTCAAATAGTTGCCCCTCAGTTCTCCTTTTACACTCATCCATCTTTCTCTATTTCAGCCCAACCACTCCCAGAAATTATGTGGTTTCCAACTGTTTTCACTGCTCTTAAAGTCTCAATAAAGCAGGGAAACCTAGGTCCTGCCAGCCTATTATCTCAATAAAAATATTAAGATACATTTAGTAAGTTTAGGAGTAATTGCTCAGTTCAAAGTCATAACCTAGAAAATTTCACATCCAAGACCACAGATTGAGACCATCTTGCCATTTGGTACATTCCCCTTTATCTCACATCACTCTGAAGATTTCATACTTAGGAAGCTGTCAAATCAAAAAAATATTAAAATTTCATATTCTACCTGACATTGTCATAGAGGTAAACAGGAGTAAAAGGTGTGGGATCTGAGTAAAGGGATGAGACAAAGGCTTATTTGGTTTCACAAGAATAAGTCACATATGCACAGTGTCAAACATACTGGACACTGAGGAAAGTTTGTTTACTCATCTCCATGGAAACCTCAAGATTCACTTAGGTTCTGATTGGAGGAGAGGGAGAACTATGTCATAAAAGAGGTTAAAATCAGTAAGTGTTTCAGGAGCCAGTTATGAAAGGACCAGGGTGACAGCCTGCTTAGGAAAAAGCCTGAGCAGACCTATGTGCCTCAATCTGGGCAGCTGAAAGCTCATAACCCAGAGATGACAGTACCTGTGTCCAAGAATCTTAGTTCTGAAAAAGTGTCACATATTTCTTTCAAGTGATCATTAATAAAGTCCTTTGTCCTTGACATGTGAGTTTAACATTATGACAGTTTCCTTTATTATTTGTAAAAGCAAAGTTATGACCTGAGTCAGTGAATTACGTAGTGGAAAAACACTCCTTGACAAAGTCAAATCTTTGAACACAAATTGTTTAATTAGGACCTTGGTTATATTTTTACACAGACCATCTAGGTACACGTCTGCAAAGTGTCATCTTGTTGTAGTAATTCAGGAGAGTGGAGAGCTTTCCAGACTGTACCATGAGCAGCAGGCAGAGAGAGGTTGACAAACAGAGAAAGAGAGAGAGTTTTATAGACAGATTCAGATAGAGTAACCAAGATGGACATAAACAAATATATACAGTGAGAGAGATTGAGAGACAGAAACTCCATTCTGTCTGTCACTTTCATTGGCAAATCAACCTCAAATCACACCCTCTTATATGATAACTTTCACAGGAATTACATTATTTAACAAGGCAGTACCTCCTAACACTTCCCAGACATTTCCTCGTTGGGGAGTCAACATGTAAATAGATGGACTTTAAGGGGACATTGCAATTTAAATCAACAGGAAGTGGAACAAAATGGAGAGATTTCTAGGCTAAAAATAGATAGTTATCCTGATAGTTTGTCATGAAATACAATGATTAAAATCCCAGCAACTTCCAACATCTAAAGAACAGGACTGACATTCTCCTTTGGGGAAAGTGTGTATACTCCCATAAAGGAGTATTATTCAGCTAAGAAAATGACAACAACATATTTTCAGCCAAATGGATGGAACCAGGAAAAATCATCATGGGTGAAGTAACTAAAATGCAGAAAGACAAATATGGTATGTATTTCCGTATGGAGAGGTCGCCTAATATTGGGGGCTAAAGTTCCAAATGCCCAACTATTGTGACCAAACCAGTCTTCCACTAATGTGATTGGGTAGCAATTAATTGACTTGTTGGGCCAGGCCATCACGCAGAAATTTTAAAACAACCCAGGTTATTATTAAAATATGTTGCTCTCTGCACTCAAATATAGTTCAATGGCATGTTTTGTCTTTTTTTTTTTTTTTTTTTTTTTTTTGATCCACAAAGTTGCTTCCTTCTGCATCAAATGGAATTTCATACACAGACCCAAAGTCTGATATTATGCACAGAGAGACCTTAAAACATAAAAGTGTAATTGGGGTTTCCCTGTGAAATTATCCCTTTCCTCAGATCCCTGGGAAGCCTGCCGGAGAAGAGGTAGGAAGAGTGTCATATATAGAGGCAATAGAGGATACACAGAGAATCAAGCTGCAGAAGAAGAAGATGCAACCAGCCTTCTTGGACCTGATAAGCTAGATAAAAGAGGGAGGAGGACCTCCCCTATCAATCAAATAGAGAAATGACATAGGGGTAGAATAAGGAGGGTTGGTGGACTGGAATGAGAAGAGGGAGATGGGCTACACAGGGGACACAAGGTGAGCAATTAGAAATTTAAAGAAATCTCATTGAAATCAGGGAAAAGGCAAGGCTGTTCACTCTCTCCATATCTCTTCAACACAGTTCTAGAAGTCCTTGTTAGAGCAAGAAAACAATTGAAGAAGATGAAGGGAATAGAAATGTGAAATGAAGAAGTAAAAATATCACTATTTGCATATGACATGATAGTATACCCGAGTGACCAAAAAAATTCTACCAGGGAACTCCTACAGCTGATAAACACTTTCAGCAAAGTGACTGGATACAAAATTAACTCAGAAAAATCAATTGCCCTCCTGTATAAAAAACACAAAAGGGCTGAAAGAAAATAATTAGGGAAACAAAAGAAATTTTATAATCTAAAAAGGCTATGACCTAACCCTTCCAAGACATTTCCTCACTGGAGACTAAACATGTAAATATAGAAGTTTCAATGGGATTTGCAATTCAAATCACCAAGAAGTGGAAGAAGATGGAGGGACTTCTTGGCTAAAAGAACATAGTTTGTCATTCAATACAATGATTAAATTCCCAACAACTTCCAAGGACTAAATAACAGGACTGACAATCTCCTTTGGATAAAATGTGGAATATTTCCATAAAAGGAGTACTATTCATCTGAGAAAATGGCATCATATTTTCAGACAAATGTTTGGAAGTAAGAAAAAACATCCTGGATGAAGTTACTAAAATTCAAAAACAAATATGGTATATATTCACTTATTAGGAGGTCTCTTAACAGCGTGGATAAACTTCCAATAGACCATCTATTGTAAACAAATCAGTCTTCCACTAGGGGTGTCAGTTAAATGAGTTGTTGGGCCAGGGCATCTTATGGAAATTATCAAGCAACCCAGGCTGTTGTTATTAAAATACGTTGCTCCCTGCTCTCAACTGATTATTCAATGCCATGTTCTTATATCCACAAAGATGCCTAGTCTATATCAAATGGGATTACATATAGAGAACCACAGTCTGATATTAGCAGAGAGACCTTAAAACACACAGCACTCAATGGATTTACCCATGGAATTCTCTCTCCCCTCAGAGCTCGGGGGGGTGCTAAAGGAGAGGATGTAAGAAGAGTTTCATAAATAGTGGTAATTGAGCACACAGGAGAACAATGCCCTGACAATCAGGCTGCAGAGAAAGATGATGCAGCCAGCCTTGATGAGACCTGATAAGATAGGTTCAGATAGAAGAGGGAGAGAGAAGGAACTCTCTATAGTTCCCCTATCAGTGAACTATAGAGAAGACATAGGGATAGAAGGAGGAGGATAGGTCACACTGGTTGGAGAAGAAGGTTGAGTCAGCAGAGGGGATGCAATGTTAACAAATCTTAATAAATAACTACATAAGAAAACTGTGATCAAGCAAATGAAGTATAGAGCTCTTCAGGACTAAAGGCTTCTTCTTGGGGGTGTTCACAGGGTTTGGCAAGGATGAACAGTTTTCTTTAAGAGAGTTTGCACTGAGACTCTGATCATGTTTCGATGAGTAGATGAAAAATACACACTTGAACTGATGTATTTCAAGGGAAAACGATTACTGTGACACATAGCTAGAAGTTTGAACCTGGGAACAATGGAAATGTAGTATATAATGTGGAATTTCTACGTAAGCAATAAAAATAGTAGGTTGGAAGATCAAGAAAATTGTCCATTTCATTTAGGTTTTCAAATTTTTTGGCATAAAGGCTTTTGTAGTATGACCTAATGATTATTTGAATTTCCTCAGTGTCTATAGTTATGTCACCCTTTTCATGTCTGATTTTACTGATTTGGATAGATTCTCTCTGCTTTTTACTTAGTTTGGCTAAGGGTTTGTCTATCTTGTTGATTTTCTCAAAGAACCAGCTTTTTGATTCATTGATTCTTTGAATAGTTTCATTTGTTTCTAATTGATTGATTTCAGCCCTGAGTTTGATTATTTCCAGCCATCTGCTCCTCTTGGGTATATCTGCTTCTTTGTTTTCTAGGGTTTTCAGTTGGGCCATTAAGGTGCTTGTATGTGATGTTACCAATTTCTTCTTGAAGGCACTTAGTCCTCTGAGCACTGCTTTTAATGTGTCCCATAAATTTGGGTATGTTGTGCCTTCATTTTCATTGAATTCTGGGAAGTCTTTAATTTCTTTGTTTATTTCTTCCTTAACCCAGCTGTCATTGAGTAGCAAGTTGTTCAGGCTCCATGTGCATGTCAGCTTTTTGTTATTTCCATTTTTTGTTGGAGTCCATCTTTAGTCCATGGTGGTCAGATAGAATACAATGGGTTATTTCAATCTTTTTGTATCTGTTGAGGCTTGCTTTATGACCAACTATATGGTCTATTTTGGAGAAGGTTCCATGTGGTGCTGAAAAGAAGGTATACTCTTTTGAGTTTGGATGAAAAGATCTGTAGATGTCTATTAGGTCCATTTGATTTATGGTGTCTATAAGTGTCTTTATTTCCCTATTTGTTTTGTGTCTAGTTGGTCTGTCCCTTGGTGAGAGTGGAGTGTTGAAGTCTCCCACTACTAAGGTATTAGGATCAATGTGTGATTTAAGCTTTAATATTGTTTCATTTATGAATGTAGGTGCTCTTGTATTTGGGGCATAGATATTCAAAATTGTTATGTCCTCTTGGCGGAATTTTCCTTTGATGAGAATATAGTGGCCCTCCTTATCTTATCTTTTTTTATTAACTTGGGTTTAAAGTCGATTTTATTAGATATTAGGATGGATACTCCAGTTTGTTTTCTGGAACCATTTGCTTGAAAAACATTTTTTTCCAGCCCTTTACTCTGAGGTAGTGTTTATCTTTGTTGCATAGGTATGTTTCTTGGATACAACAGAATGTTGGATCCTGTTTCCGCAACCTTTCTCTTAGTCAATGACTTTTTTATTGGGGAGCTGAGTCTGTTGATGTTGATAGATATTAGTGACCAACAATTGTTACTTACTTTTGATGTGGGGTTGGTGGTGTCACTGAGTTTTATTTCTTGTATTCTTTTGTTTTGTTTTGTTTGTAGTTATCTATTCCCTCTGTTTCCTTAGACGTAGTTGTTATCTTTGGTTTGGAGTTTCCCTTCTAGTAACTTTTGAAGAGCTGGGTTACTATGTAGATATTGTTTAAATTTGATTTTGTCATGGAATATTTTGAATTCTCCATCTATGTTGATTGAAAGTTTTACTGGGTATAGTAGTCTGAGTTGGAATCTGTGGTTCCTTAAGGACTGTATGATTTCTGTCCAGGCCCTTCTGGCTTTTATAGTTTCTGTTGAGAAATCTGGTGTGATTCTGATAGGTCTACCTTCATATGTTACTTGACCTTTTTCCCTTGATGCTTTTAGAATTTTTTCTTTGTTCTGTAGGTTCAGTGTTTTGACTATGATGTGACGTGAAGAATTTCTTTTCTGGTCTAGTCTACTTGGTGTTCTGTAGGCCTCTTATAAGTTTATGGACATCTCCTTCTTTAAGTTGGGAAAATTTTCCTTTGTAATTTTCTTGAAAATATTTTCCGGACCTTTGAGCCTGACATCTTCTTTTTCTTCTACTCCTATTATTCTTAGATTTTGTCTTTTCATGGTGTCTTTGATTTCTTGGATGTTTTGTGTTTGGAACTTTTCTGATTTTATTTTTTCTTTGAGAGACATGTCAATTTCTGCAAGTGTATCTTTGTCTCCTGAGATTCTCTCTTTCATCCCTTGTATTCTGTTGGTGATGCTTACCTTTGTAGTTCCTGATCTTTTCTCTATGTTCTCCAGCTCCAGTTTTTTCTCTATTTGTGTTTTCTTTATTGATTCTAATTCTGTTTTTATGTCTTGCACCATTTCCTTCATCTGTTTGAGTGTAGAGTCCTGCTTTTCAACGACAACTTCTATTTCTTTTTCTTTTGTCTGTTTCCTCTCTATATATCACCAATTGTACCTTTATTTCTTTGGTTATGATTGCCCGTTTTTCTATGAGAGCTTTGTTTATTTCTTCTTTATTTGCCATCATTTGTGTGGACATTTCTTTGAGAGAGCTTTGTTCATTTCTTCTTTGTTGGCCTCAATTTTCATGGTCATTTCTCTGAGAACTCTATTTGTTTCCTAGAACCTCTGCTCAGATGTAGCCCATGGTAGCTCAGGAACCAATTGGTTTCCCACAGGAAGGGGAACAAGGACTATTTATAACAGGAACTCAATGGCTGTCTCGTTGACCTCCCAACCCCCCAAGGGAGGGACAGTCTTGGTAGGCCACAGAGGAGGACTTTGTAGCCAGTCCTGAAGATACCTGATAAAACAGGATCAGATGAATGGGGAGGAGGTCCCCCCCATCAGTGGACTTGAAAAGGGGCAGGGTGGAGATGAGGGAGGGAGGGTGGGATTGGCAGGGAATGAGGGAGAAGAATACAGCTGGGATACAGAGTTAATAAAATGTAACTGAAAAGGAAAACAATAAAATTAAAAAAAAAGAAATTACAAAAAAATAGTAGGTTAAACACTTTCATAATGACATGAAATGGAGAAAGGATTTCTCTCAAGGAGTGCAGAGTTTGACTTTTTAAGGCATGGTTTCCAGGAACTCATTTTGTAGCAGAAATCCTAGCCATAAACTAGTGTTACCCAGCTACCTCAGACACCGGGAGCTCAGGGGACATCTTGGATCAACCAGTCCTGGCTCTATCACTATGTTTAGAGTGTTTGTCTGGAGGACCAGAGCAGGTAACACAGATGCTCTATTGTCTTAGGCATATAACACGGGACACATTTCTCTGTCCTGAAAGCACAGTTTCAACTTAAACCTGTGGATTTAAACCTGTAGTGAGTATTGCTCACTAACTACTGAGTAGGACAGAGCTGATAATCCAGCCAGGTCAGGCAAGGCAATGGTGCTCATGGAGGGTTGGCAGCAATAGTGTGGAACAGCACCAGCTGCCAAAGAGTTTATTGCCTCTTAGTTCTCCTTTTATGTTCACAGATCTTTCTCTGTTTTAGCTAAAACATTCCTGGAATTTTCTGGTTTGCTTTTCTTTTCCTGCTCTTAAAAATCTCAATAGCCCAGGGAATGCTAGACCTTGCTAGCCTATTATATCAATAAGGATATGAAGGTCCATTTAGTAAGTATGTGAGTAACTCCTCAGTTCAAAGTCACAACCAAGGATATTTCAGATCCAAGACCACAGTAGGAGACCACTTTTTCATTGGGTACCTTACCATTAATCCCACATCACTTTGAAGCTTGCCTAATTAGGAAGCTGTCCAATTAAATAAACATTAAATTTTCATTTCCTACCTGACATTGTCACAGAGGTAAATAGAAGTAAATGTGTAGGATCTGGATAAAGGGATGAAATAAAGGCTTGTTGGGTTTCACAAGAAAATGTCACATGTGCACAGTAGAAGAGTTACTGGACACTGAGGAAAGTTTGTTTACTCATCTCCATGGAAACCTCAAGATTCTCTCAGGCACTGATTAGCTAAGAGGCAGAATGATGTCATGAAACAGATGAAAGAGATTGAGTGTTTCAGAGCCACTTATTAAAATGCCAAGTGGACAACTTGCTTAAGAGAAAGACTGCGCAGCCCTGCATGCCTCAATCTGGGCAGTTGAAAGCACACAACACATAGATGGCAATTCCTGTCTCCAAGACTCTTAATTTTGGAATATTTTCCCAAAATTCTTTTAAGTAGTCATTAATAAAGTCATGTGTCCTTGACATGTGAGTTTCACATTATCACAGATTCCATTGTTATTTGTTAAATGCGTAGATATGTCCCCAGTCAGTGAATTACTTCCTGTTAAAATGCTTCCTGACCAAGCAACTCTTTGAACAAAACCATTTAATTGGGACCTTGCTTATATTTTTATAGAGACCATTCAGGATGTCAAGTCAGCAAGCAGTCATCTTGTTGTAGTCCTTCAGCAGCACTGAGAGCTTTTCATACTGAACCACAAGTGGCAGGAATAGACAAGGATGCCGAGAGAAAGATACAAAAAGCTAGATAAATATTCAGAAATTGAGAGACCAAGACCAATGCAAACAGAAATTGACAGAGATCCAGAGATAGAGACTCCATCCTCTCTAGTCACTTGCATTGGCATATTGAACTCAAAGAACAACCTACTATAATATAACTCCAATATGAATTATATTATCTAACAAGGCTATACATCCTAACATTTTACAGACATTTCCTTACTAGAGACTCCACTTGTAAATAGAGGAGTTTCAAGGGTATAGTTCAATTAAGTTCACCAGGAAGTGGAAGAAGATGAAGGGCACTCTAGGCTAAAATAACATTGTTATCCTGATAGTTTTTCATTCAATACAATGATTAAAATCCCAGCAACTTTCAAGGACTATGAACAAGACTGAATCTCCTTTGAGGAAAATGTGGAATATTTTCATAAAGGGAGTATTATTCAGCTGAGAAAATGATATCATGCTTTTTTTTCAGGCAAATAGATGGAACCAGGAAAAATCATCCTGGGTGAGGTAACAAAGATGAAGAAAGACACATATGGTATGTATTCACTTATTAGGAGGTCTCCTAATGGTAGCGAGAGAGGTTAAAGTTCCAATAGACCCAGATTTGACTTTAAACCCCAGGACCAGGAGGCTTGTTCACTGACCTCTGAGTAGGATATAGGTACCAATTCAAGCATGTCATCCAAGGAAAACCTGCTTATAGAGGATTGGCAACACTAGTGTAGAACATCACCAGCTGTCAAAAAGTTTAATGCCTCTCAGTTCTCCTTTTAAACTCACTGACCTTTGTCTGTTTCAGCCTAACCAGTCCCAGAAATTGTCTGCTTTCTTTCTCTTTTCCCTGCTCTTAAAGACTCAATACCCCAGGGAACCCTAGATCATGCCAGGCTATTATATCAATAAGAATGTAAAGGTACATTTAGTGAGTACCTGAGTAACTACTCATTTCAAAGTCACAACCTATGAAATTTCAAGTCCAAGACCACAGCAGGAGATTACTTTATCTTTCCTTACGTTCCTCTTAAACACACACCACTTTGAAGCTATTGTAGTTAGGAAGCTGTCCAATTAAATGAACATTAAAGTGTTTTTTTTTTTCCTACCTGACACTATCACAGAGAGAAAAAAGGAGTAAAGGTGTGGGGTCTGGATAAATGGATGAGATAAAGGCTTGTTAGGTTTCACAAGAAAAACTCACATGTGCACAGGATCAGAGATCTTGGACACTGAGGAAAGTTTGTTTCCTAATATCCTTGGTAACCTCAAGATTCTCTCAGGTGATGATTGGCTGAGTTGGAGAAAGATATCACTCAAGAGGTGAAAGCAAGGGAGGGAGGGTGGAATCGGGAGGGGAGGAGAGAGGGGCTTATGGGGGAATACAAAATGAATAACGCGTAATTAATAGTAAAAAAATGTTTAAAAAATTTAAAAATAGAGGTGAAAGCAAGTAACATTTTCGGGAAGGCAGTTATTAAAAGGGCCAAGTGGACAGTGTACTTGAGAAAAAAGGGTGGAAATCCCTACATGCCTCAATCTGGGCAGCTGAAAGCACACAACCCAGAGATGACAGTTCCTGTGTTCAAGACTCTTAGTTCAGGATGAGTGTCACATCTTTCTTTCAAGTGGTCTTTAGTAAAGTCACTTGTTTTTGACATGTGAGTTTCACATTATCAGAGATTCCATTATTATTTGTTAAATGCCCAGATATGTCCACAGTCAGTGCATTATTAAGTGGGAAAACGCTCCCTGACCAAGGCAATTATTTGAACAAATAGTGTTTAATTGGGACCTATCTTGTATTTTTACAGAGACCATCCATGACATCAGGTCAGCAAGCATTCTGCTTGCTGTACTCCTTCTGCAGAAGTGAGAGCTCTTCAGACTGAACAACAAGAATCAGGAAGAGAGAATATAGACAGAGACAGAGAGAGAAAGTGCTATTGAGACAGATTCAGAAATAGACCAAGGCCAAGAGAACAATGATTAAATGTGACATAGACCAAGAGACAATGACTCTGATTCAGTCTGGTCACTTTCATTGGAATATCAACCTCACAGCACACTCTCCTGTAATATATTATCTCCTGTAATATATATTGTTAGATAACTATATTATCTAACAAGACCATACCTCCTAGGCCTTTCCTGACATTTCCTCACTGGGGACAAAACATGTAAATAGATGAGCTTCAAGGGGACATTGGAATTCAAATCACCAGGAAGTGAAAGAAGATGGAGGAACTTCTAGGCTAAAGAACACAGATATCCTCACAGCTTGTCATTCATTACAATGATTAAAGGACCAGCAACTTCTAAGATCTAAAGAACAGGACTGATAATCTCTTTTGGGGAAAATATGGATTAAGCCATAACGAAGTATTATTCTGCTAAAAGAAAAAATGACATCATATTATATTCAGGCAAATGGATGATGGAACCAGAAAAAAATCATACTGGGTGAAGTAACTGAAATTCACAAAGACAAATATGGTGTGTATTCACTAATTAGGAGGTTTCCTGACAGAGGGGGATAAAGTTCCAAAAGGCTGTCTATTGTACCCAAACCAGTCTTCAAAAAGTGGGATTGGATGGCAGTTATTTGAGTTGTTGGGTCTGAAGGATATTTTAAAGCAACACCTGCTATTGTCATTAAAATATGTTTCTCCCTGCTCTCAAGTGATAGATTAGTACCATCTTCTTGGATCCATAGAGATGCTTTCTTCTGCATCAAATGGTATAACATACAGAGACCCACAGTCTGATATTATGGAAAGAGAAAGGTTAAAACACCCAGTTTTAAATGGGATTTCCCAATGAAATTCTCTCACACCTCAGTCCTCTGGGAAACCTACAGGAGAGGAGGCAGGAAGAGTGTCATAAGTAGAGGAAATTGAGGACACAAGGAAACAATGATCTGAGAATCAGGTCACTTAGGAAGATGATGCAGCCAGACTTGATGAAACCGGATAAGCTTGGGTCAGATAGACAGGCAAGCAGGACCTATCCTATGCAGGAAATAGAGAAAGGGCATACAGGTAGAAGAAGGACGACTGGAAGGAGAAGAGAAAGGGATCAGCAAAGGGGAAACACAGTGAACAAATAATAATAAATAAATAAAAGTGTGATCAAGATGATGAAATATAGAGCTCTTCAGGACTGATGGCTTTCTCTTGTGTTTGGTGACAGGGTGCTGCAAGGATGAACTCAGTTTTCTTTAAGTGACTTGGCACTGAGTTTCTGATCGTGTTTCAATAATAATATGAACAACACATTCTTCAATTGATGTATTTTAAAGATACAGAGGTTTTAATGTGTCATATTGGAAGGAATTTGAACCTGGGAGCAAAAGAAAAGCAGTGTAAAGTATATTATATGAAATTACATAATCAATAAAATAATATGTTTACAACTTTTACAATGAATTTAACATAGAGAAATGATTCTGCTAAAGGAGGACAGATTTCTGACATTGTATGGCATGTTTTTCAGAAACTCATTACGGAACAGAGAATCCTGGCCATGAACAAGTGGTTACCCAGCTGCCTCAGACACCATGACCTAATGTGGCACCTCTAAACAAGCATTCCTGGAATTCACAATACCTTTACAGGGCTTGTCTGGAGGATAAATGTGATTTTATGTACTAGACATATGACAGGTAATAATTTCTCTGTCCTGAAGACAAAGTTGTAGCTGTAAACATCAAGAACAGGAAGGTTCCTCACTGACTACTCAGAAGGACACAACTGCTGATCCAGCCAGGTGAGCCAAGACAAGCCAGGATATATAAATAGTGCAAGAAGTTAAACAAGCAACAAAACAAGTAATCCAAATTTAAAAAAAAAAAAATCGATCACAAAGCTAAACAGAGAATTCTCAATAGAGAAATATTGGATGGCAGAGAAACACTTAAAGAAATGCCCAATGTCCTTAGTCATAAGGGAAATGTAAATCAAAATGATCCTATGATTTCACCTTATACCCGTCAGAATGGCTAAGATCAAATACTCAAGTGACAACACATGATGGAAAGGTTGTGGAGAATGGGGAACCCCTTCCACTGCTGATGGAAATATAAACTTGTACAACCACTCTGCAAAGCAATCTGGTGTTTTATCAGAAAACTAGCAATAGCACTTCCTCAAGATCCAGCTACACCACTCCTAGGCATATACCCAAAAAAGTCTCAAGTACACAACAAGGACATTTGCTCAACCAAGTTTGTAGAAGCCTTACTTGTAATAGCCAGAAGCTGAAAACAGCCCAGATGCTCCTCAGTGGAGGAATGGAAACAAATTTTATACATATACACAATGGAATATTACTCAGCAATAAATAAAAAAAAAAAAAACAAGGAAATCATGAAATTTCCAGGTAAATGGTGGGATTTGGAAAAGATCATCCTGAGTGAGCTATCCCAGAAGCAGAAAGACTCACATGGTATATACTCACTCATATAGACATATAATATAGGATAAACCCACTAAAATCTGTACACATAATGAAACTAATCAAGAGGGAGGACTCTTGTTAAAATGCTCAATTCCTATCCAGAAAGGCAAAGAGGATGGACATCAGAAGAAGTAGAAAAGATGGAACAAGTCAGGAGTCTGACACAGAGGACGTCTGAAAGGCTCTGCCCTGCAGACTATCAATGTAGATGCTGAGACTTATGGCCAACTTTGGGCAGAGTGTAGGGAATCTTAGGAAAGAAGTGGGAAACAGTAAGTTCTGGAGAGGTCAGGAACTCCACAAGAAAAGCAACAAAACCAAAAAATCTGAGCACAGGGGTCTTTCCTGAGACTGATACTCAAAACAAGGACATGAGTGGAGATAACCTAAGACCCTTGCACAGAGGTAGTCCATGGCAGTTCAGTATCCAAGTGGGTTCTATTGTAATAGGAACAGGGACTGTCTCTGACATGAACTGATTGGCCTGCTCTTTAATTACCTCCCCTTGAGGGGGAAGCAACATTACCAAGCCACAGAAGAGGTCAACAGAGCCACTCCTGATGAGACCTAATTGCCTAGGATCAGAAGGAAGGAAAAGAAGACCTCCCCCTATCAGTGGACTTGGGGAGTTGCATGCATGCTGAGGATGGAGAAAGGAAGAGATTAGGAAGGGAGGCAGGAGGGAACCACAGGGAGAACCATATTGAATAAAGTGTAATTAATAATAATAAAAAAACAGGAAAAAAGAATGTGAAGATTCATATAGTGAGTACACCAGGAACTGCTCAGTTCAAAGTCAAAACCTAGGATATTTCATATCCAAGACAACAGTAGGAGATCAACTCTTCATAGGGTACATTCCCCTTAATCCCACATCCCTTTGAAGCTTTCCTACTTAGGAAGCTGTCCTAATAAATAAACATTAAAGTTTCATTTTTTTACATCACCTTGTCACAGTGGTAAACAGGAATAAAAGTGTGGGGTCTGGATAAATGGATGAGATAAAGGCTTGTTGGATTTCTAAGAAATAGTCCCAAGTGCATTGTATCAGAAGTACAAGACAGTGAGGAAAGTTTATTTAATCATCTCCATGGAAACCTCAAGATTCTCTCAAGTGCTTATTGGTTGAGCTGAAGAATGAAGTCATGATACAGGTGGGAGCCAGTATGAGTTTTAGGAGACAGCTACTAAATGGGCCAAGTGGACAACGTGCTTGAGAGAAAGGGTGGTCATCAATACATGCCTTAATATGGGCAGCTGAAAGCACACAACCCAGACATGACAGTTCCTGTGTCCAAGACTCTTATTTCAATAAAAGTGTCACATATTTCTTTCAAATGGTCATTAATAAATACACATGTCCTTGACATGTGAGTTTCACATTATCACAGATTCCATTATTATTTGTTAAATGAACAGATATGTCCACAGTCAATGAATTACTTACTGTGAAAATGCTATCTGACCAAGGAAACTCTTTGAACAAAAAGCATTTAATTTGGACCTTGCTCATATTTTTACAAAAAAACATCCTGGTTATCAAGTCAGCAAGCAGTTTTCTTGTCTTGTTATAGTCCTTCAGCAGAACCGATGACTTTTCAAACTTAACCACAAGCAGCAGGAACAGAAATGGAGACTGACATATACAGATAGAGAAAGTTCTAGAGAGACAGATTAAAAATATATACACAGACAGAGACCGACAAAATCAAATATGAAAAGTGACAGATACTGAGAGACAGAGACTCCAACCTGTCTAGTCACTTTCATTGGCATGTCAAATGAAAGCACACTTTCCTATGATTCCTTTTCCAAAAATAATTATATCTCTTCAATAATTTTATTTTAATTTTTATTAATTACATTTTATTCACTTTGAATTCTCTCATACATCCCTCCCCTTCCCACTTTCCTTCCCCCTTCTTCACATATGCCCCTACTCAAATCCACTGATAGGGGAAATTTTCCTCTTTGTGATCCTACTCTATTAGATCTCATCAGAAGTGGCTGCACTGTAGCCTCCTGAGGAAGAGATGATCAAAGAGAAAGCCAATCAGTTCATGTCAGATGTGGTCCCTGTACCCATTTCTATGGAAACCCTTGGACACTGAAATGCCATGGGCTAAATCAGTGCAGGGGTTCTAGGTTATCTCCATGCATGGTACTTGCTTAGAGTATGAGTATCAGGAAAGACTCCTGTGCTCAGATATTTTTGAATCTGTTGCTCTCCTTGTGGAGCTCCTGTCCTTTCCAAATCTTACTATTTCCCACCTCTTTCTTTAGATTCCTTGCACTCTGCCCAACAGTTGGCCAAAAGTCTCAGCATATGCTTTGAAAGTCTGCAGGGCAGAGCCTTTCAGAGGCAATCTGTGGCAGGCTCCCAATTTGTTCTATGTTTTCTCCTTCTTCTGATGTCCTTCCTCAATTTCTTTCTGGATGGAGATTGAGCCATTTAGCCAAAGTCTTCCCTCTTGATTAGTTTCTTTATGTATACAGATTTTAGTAGGTTTTTCCTATATTATATGTCTATATGAGTGATAGTATACAGTGTGTGTCTTCCTGCTTCTGGGATAACTCACTTACAGTTTCCACCATTTACCTGCAAAGCCATGAGCATGGGAGAGCTTACCATCTTCTGGTATCTTCTTTAATTCTTTCTTCAGAGACTTGAATTTTTTTCACACAAATCTTTGACTTGCTTGTTAGGGTCATCCCAAGGTACTTTACGTTTTTGACTGAACAGAAGAACACATTAAAGGTACCATCCAATATGACCAAGTAGGCTTCATCCCAGGTGGTACAATATATGGAAAGACTTCAATGTGATCCGCCATATTACAAAAAATAAAAAAAAAAAAAATAAAACCACATGAAAATCTCCTTTGATGCTGAAGAAGAATTTAATGAAATCCAATATCCAATCATGTTTAAAGTATTTTAGAGATCAGGATACAATGCAAATAACTAAATATAATTAATGCAATACAGCAAGCCTATAGCCAGCATCAGACTAAATGGAGAGAAATGTAAAGCAATCTCACTGAAATCAGGGACAAGGCAAGGCTGCCCACTCTCTCCAAATCTCTTCAACATAGTTCTGGAGGTCCTTGCCAGAGCAATAAGAAAATTGAAGGAGATCAAGGGGATATGAATCAGAAATGAACAAGTCAAATTATCACTATTTGTTGCTGATATTATGCTATACCTGAGTGACCCCAAAATTCTACCAGGGAATTCCTTCAGCTGATGAACACCTTCAGCAAAGTGGTTAGATACAAAATTAACTAAAAAAAAAAAAAAAAAAAAAAAATCAACAGCCCTCCTGCATAGAAAAGATAAAAGGGCTGAGAAAGAAATTAGGGAAACAAAAATAATTATATTATTTAAGAAGGCCATACTTCCTAACACTTTCCAGACATTTCCTCAACATATAAACAGAAAAGCTTCCCATGGACATTGCAATTCAAATTACCAGGAAGTGGAAGAAAATGGAGGGACTTCTAAGCTAAAACAACATAGTTATCCTGATAGTTTGTTATTCAATAAAATGATTAAAGTGCCAGCAAATTCCATGGACTAAATAACAGGACTGAAAAACTCTGTGCAGAAAATATGGAACATTTCCATAACAGAGTATTATTCATCTAAAATAAAATGACATCATGACATTTTCAGGCAAATAGATGTAACCAGGAAAAATCACCTAGGTGAAGTAACTAAAATGCAGAAAAACAAATATGGTATGTATTCACTCATTTTGAGGTATCTGAACAGTGGCAGATAAAGTTCCAGTAGTCCATCTATTTTTCACAAAACCTGTCTTCCACTAGTGTGATTGGGTGGCAGTTAAATACGTTGGTGCCAGGGCATCCTACCAACATTTTAAAGCAACACATACTGTTGTTATTAAAATATATTGCTCTCTGCCCTCAAGTGATAGTTCAGTGCCAAGTTCTTGCATCCACAGACATGCTTCGTTCTGCATCAAATGGGAATGCATACAGAGATCCATAGTCGGATATTGTGCAGAGAGAGACCTTAAAATACCCAGCACAAAACTGGATTTCACAAGAAATTCTCCCTCCCCTCAGACTCGGGGAAACCTGCAGGAGAGGAGGCATGAAGGCTGTCATAAATAGAAGGAATTGAAGACACAAGGAGAACAATACCCTGAGAATCAGGACACAGAAGATGATAATGCAGACGTCCTTGGTGAGACCTGATAAGCTAGTGTCAGATAGAAGGTGTAATAGGCCCTCCCCTCTCAGGGAACTAGAGGAAGGCCATAGTGATAGAAGAAGGAGAAGGTTAGGACTGGAATGAGAAAAGGCAGGGAGCAGCAGAGGGGATACAATGTAAAAAAAAATCCTAATAAATAAATACATAAGAAAAACTGTGATCAAGGAGATGAAGTATAGACCTCTTCAGGACTGATGGCTTCTTCATGGAGGTGGTGTCAAGGTGGTGGTAATGATGAACTCAGTTTTATTTAAGGGACTTGGCAATGAGTCTGTGATCATGTTCCCATGAGTATATAAACAAAACATTTGAACTGATGTATTTTAAAGAAAAAAAGTTGAATGTGACACATGTGTAGCAATTTGAACCTGGGAGCAATGGAATAGGAGTGTAAGGTATATTATATGCAATGACCACATAATAACAAAAATAATATGTTGACAGCTTTTACAATGACTTTAACATCAAGAAAAGACTACGCTAAAGTAGGTCAGAGTTTGACTGTGTAAGGCATGCTTTTGAGAATTCTCATTATGTATCAGAGAAGGCTAGCCATGAACTAGTGATTACCCACCTACCTTGGACAGCAAGAGTTCATGTGGCACATCTGAAGAAGCAGTCCTAGCACTAACACTACATTTAAGTGTTAGTATGGAGCACCCTAGCAGGAAACACAGCTGCTCTTTTGTCCTAGATGTATAAAACAGATCCATTTCACTGTTCTGAAGACCCAGTTTTAAATGTAATCACCAGAACTAGGATTCCTCACTGGTCTATAGATTTGGATCAGCCAAAATAGTCTATTTTTGCTGAGGGCTACAGGCTAAGTTTAGTTCTCTGTTTAAAGTTAAATAAAACTTTTGTCCTTCATTTTTTTGCTATGATTTTAATACAATATGATAGGATTAATAATAGTTGCTAGTCCCATTATAAATTAGGTTTAATTAAAAGTTTTGCTTTGATTTCAGTTTCAAAAGAGCAGGTTTAAAGTTATGCTAATTATTATAGTTGAGTACAAAATTGAGTTTTACCTAGTCTCTTTGTTTAGGTTGTTTTGTTTAAGGTTAAATCTAAAATTGGTAACCATAAAGTTTGCCTATATAGATCTACCTAAAATTTTGTTGTAAAACATACATTTGAAACATATGCCAAAATTGAGATTATAACATAGTGTTTTATAGGATGAGGTTTAGAGCAGATTATAAAGGTAGACAAAGAGTAACAAAAATGCTGGACCACAGACTTGTCAGAGATCTAATAAATATGGCATTTTAACATATGTAAGCTTATTACAACTGAGTCCAAACTGTTGAGGCACAAAAAAAAAAATACAAATAATTCAGTTTTTATAGGTGCAACTTACAGTTTTTCCATTTCAAATAGAAGACAGACCAATTGTTGATACTTTAACAGTTTTTGCTGAAGGTTCATTATCTGGTGTTGCTGCCTAAGCTTATAAAAGAAAAACATTATCTTTTCAAGTGTCTAACATATCTGTACAAAGAGCAGAGTTATCTGCAGTATTGGCTGTGTTTCAAAGTTTTAATAAGTAGTCTTCGAACTTTTTTACAGAAATACAGATAGTGCTCAGTCTTTGCCTAGGTGAGGGACGGCAGGTCAAATTCAGACATCTTCTCTTGCTGGAATTTTATTTTTAGAAATTCAAAATTTGGGCAAAAAAGCAAGTATCATTACCACAATTACTTGGCTCTATCTGGCTAATAATGAATAAAAATGGGGGATATAGACAAACATGTGTGGGCTTATAGGAAATATTATGAGAAGCCTTAACCCCCTCGTTGGAACATCCTGCTTCAGTTCTAGAACTAGCAGTGGTGGTGTCCGAGGTTGTTTTGATTTGCATTTCCCTAATGGCTAGTGAGGTTGAGCATTTCTTTAAGTGCTTCTCTGCCATTCGGAATTCCTCTACAGAGAATTCTCTGTTTAGCTCTGTTCCCCATTTTTTAAGTGGATTACTTGGTTTGCTGCTTTTCAGCTTCTTTAGTTCTTTATATATACTGGATATGAGTCCTCTATCAGATAAAGGGTTGGTGAAGATTCTTTCCCAATCTGTAGGTGGTTGCTTTGTTTTGATGACAGTGTCCTTTGCTTTACAGAAGCTTTTCAGTTTCATGAGGTCCCATTTATTGACTGATGATCTTAGAGCCTGTGCTGTTGATGTTCTGTTCAGGAAGTTTTCCCCTGTACCAATGAGTTCTAGGGTATTTCCCACTTTTTTTCAAGCCCATTTAATGTGTCTGGTTTTATGTTGAGGTCTTTGATCCACTTGGAATTCAGTTTTGTGCAGGGTGACAAGTATGGATCTATTTTCATTTTTCTACATGTAGACATCCAGTTAGACCAGCACCATTTGTTGAAGACGCTATCTTTTTTCCATTGTATGGTTTTGGCATCTTTGTCAAAGATTAGGTGTCCATAAGTGTGTGGGTTTATTTCTGGGTCCTCTGTTCGATTCCATTGATCCACCATTCTGTTTCTATGCCAGTACCATGCAGTTTTGTCTATATCCCCCATTTTTATTCATTATTAGCCAGATAGAGCCAAGTAATTGTGGTAATGATACTTGCTTTTTTGCCCAATGCTGGAATGCTAGTAAATTTAGGTATGCCCTGGTTACTTGCATGCCTCACTGGGTGCCTGTGCCCATTGATGACCCTCACGCTATGACTCTCTTCAGACAGAAAAGGGATCTTGGAACTACAACCACCATTGTTACTACGATCTCATTGGCGGCTGTTGGAGCTACCACCCGGGCATTAGCCATGAGTCATACTGGGCAGACTGCTCAGACCCTGAATAATCATTTAGCCAATGTAGCTCATGCCTTACTTGTACATAAAGGAATTAATGCTCAACTAAAAGGAAGCTTGATGATGTTCAATTAGAGGATTGACCTCGTGCAGGAGCAAATTGATACCCTATGGCAAATCGCTCAACTTGGCTGTCAATGAAAATATGCTGGACTTTGAGTCACTAGCATATAACATGAGAATTTTTCCTGTGCTGCAAATCTGTCTAAACAATTATCGAGCTATATTTTAGGTAATTGGACTGGAGAATTCGATACTACGATGGAGCAGCTGAGAGTGGCCATTGTCACAGTAAATTCTACCAGAGTGGACGCAGGTCTAGCCACAGGATTATCAACATGGATTGCTGCAGCCATGAATCATCTGAAGGAATGGGTGGGCATGGGAGCGTTAGCAGGCCTTCTGGTGTTGGTCTCCTTGGTTTGCCTGTGGCATATATGCAAGATTAGAGTCTCACAACAGTGTGATGCAGCCATGATCATTCAGGCCTTTACAGCCATTGAAGCAGGACAGTCTCCCCAAGCATGGTTGGATACCATAAAAAGCTAAAATGTTATGCTCAGGATGTGAGGCTAAGCACTGCACTCAGGGTCAGCCGCTTTGGACCCAGAGAAGAGCATGTCTGATTGCATGCAGGTTGATGCCCCAAGTCCCGCCTCTGAGAAAAAGGTATTGGATGGGTCTGATGCTCTTTGGGTGGATGACACCTAAATGAACATCTGTACAAAGTCCCAATTTATTTCTAATATCAGAGATCAGACCTCTACTCTTGCCTGATGCGTCTAAAACAAAAAGGGGGATCTGTAGAGAGCTGCAGAATGCTATGCCTTAAAGATGGAGCTGGTTTCCGCCTTCCACCTTCCCGATGGTGACTGCTCTCTGTCACGAACAACTCCACATTTGGCTAAGGCTGAGGATCTGGCTTGCTTCCATGTATGTGGACCTATCTGCATTGCCCATGTAGCACGCCTGGGTTGGCTATCCAGAGGCTATTTAAGCTGTGGGATGGCTTTCCCCAGGGTCAGAAGATTGTTCAAGGTTCCTGAATAAACTGCATTGATAAAAAAATCTAACTCACATCCAATAAAATGGAAGAATTAATATAACAGTTTCTCTCTAAATAAATTTTAGTTCAAATAGTTTAGTTTCCTTACATTCCTTAGAGAATGTATTGGGAAGATTATTTTGAAATTAAAATGTAAGAGTGAAAAAAAAAGAAATTCAAAATTTGATACAAATAAAGAACAACTTTCCCTTTTTTTTTATAGGTCATCTTAGAGCTCATTCTAATTTGCCGGGACCGCTGTGTAAAGGAAATACATTGGCAGATAAAGTCCTTTAAGTTTATTGTTCACATTTAAAAAGATTCCAGGATGCCCATAAAATGCATCATTTTAATAGTCAAACCTTGAGATTTAAATGGACTTACTAAGGAACAGACCTGTAGTATAGTCAAGGCTTGTGGTACTTGTCCTCAATTTCTGCCTGTTCCTCATTTGGGAATCAGTCCTGGAGGATTGGCTCAAAATCAAATTTGGCAAATGGATATTCCTTGTATTGCTAAATTTAAACAATTATAATATGAATATCTTTGCATACATACCTACTCTGGATTTATTTATGCTTTTCCTCAACCAGGAAATGCTGCAAAGTATGCTATTGGTCCTTGTCTACAGGGTTTTAGTGTTCTGGGAGTTCCTAGCAATTAAAAACTGAGGATGGAACAGGATATACTAGCAAAACTTTTAAAATATTTTGTCAATAGTTTCAAGTTTCACATATAAGTAAAGTGCCTTACAATCCTCAAGGTAAAGTCATGGTAGAGCATGCCCACTATACAATTAAGATTCATTTGTAAACAAACAAACAAACAAACAAACAAACAGGTCCCGTCTCAGAGGCGGGACCTGGGGCATCAACCCGCATGCAACCAGACATGCTCTTCTCTGGGTCCAAAGCGGTTGACCCTGAGTGCAGTGCTTAGCCTCGCATCCTGAGCATAACATTTTAGCTTTTTATGGTATCCAACCATGCTTGGGGAGACTGTCCTGCTTCAATGGCTGTAAAGGCCTGAATGATCATGGCTGCATCACACTGTTGTGAGACTCTAATCTTGCATATATGCCACAGGCAAACCAAGGAGACCAACACCAGAAGGCCTGCTAATGCTCCCAGATTGGGAATCATGTAATTTTCATTCAGAATTTTTTTAAATTAGGATGAGCATGGTTAATCTGCAGCAGGTAGATTTTGGAATACAGAAACCAAGAAAACTTTCGCTAAAGTAAAAATAAGGGATCCTTTAACAAGGCAATCTCATGGACCTGACATTGTACTCATATGGGATCAAGGATCCGACTCTGTTTTTCTGCAGGAAAATGATGCAGCTTGATGGATACTGGAACATCTGGTGTGACAAGTGGATGAGGAGTTTTCACCTGACAATGATAATGATGTCAAATGATGTCAATGAAGACCCCTTCAGTCAATATGACTGTTTATTGGGTATATGTTCCTAAATCCACCTCTACTATATCCTGTTTCCTATAATGACCCAGAAGTCCTTGTTTATGTCAACAACATTTGGTTGTTGAGTTTTCCTGCTTTTGAATGAACACAAGTAAAACAGACATATTTCAGGAATAGAAAGAGGTCATCCTCTTTGCTTTGCCAGAGGGAGTATTCATCAGGACAGCTTACCAGTCTCCATTATCTATTTCATAGGTCAAAATGCCTACTACTCTAAAGTTGGAATATCAGCACAAGCCTCCCTTTGCAACCAGACAATGTAGAATATTAGAGGGACATTATTGTCCCTTCCTACAGGAGTTAATTATGACAGTCTTAAATCTCCAATGAGTTAAGCACCCTGTGAGAAAGGGGATCAACACACTTTTCCTTAACTGATGGTTCATTGGACAAGATGCTTTGGAAAAATGTCCACCATCTACTCCTGGGAAAATGACACTGCATTTATAGTAGTGGACTGGACTGGTCTATTGTTAAAGGTATTAAAAACTTGGTTCCTGTTATAGGCAGTCAAAATTCCTTTGCTGTTAGTGCTGGACTTTGGAGAACTTCAAATAAAAACTGGTTAACCTATGTATGGAAATTGGTGGCTGCCTTGGGATATAATATAGGCATTCTCTCTGGGAATGCAAGTAGCTTTGCAAAATTAATCAAGTATACCTCTGTTTTGGCACATGTTAATCCTCTTTATTTACTACTAATTGGAAACATGGTAGTGAGACATTATAAGAACAAAGATACCTATTCAATTGAATGTGTAGATTATAATTTTGCTAACTGTATTAGTACTGATAATGATGCTCCTTCAGTATTAGTTGTTAAGCAACCTGCTTTTGTTATGATTCCTGTTAGGGTTTCTGACTCTGTATGATGAAACAGAATTTAATTGGACTCAGGTTCAGAATCACCATGCTGGTATTTGGTCTAGCAAAAAAAATCTCATTGGACATGTTAATGATGAGAAGTAAGATACATGATATAGAATCTGCCAAGAAGCCTAGTTTAGAATTGGCCAATACAGCCTGAGATATATTTACTAGCCTCAGGAGACAATTTCCAACCTTTGACTCTGTGCTTAATTGTGGACTGAAACTTGCAGGTCTGGCAGGTATGGGTTGGTTGGCCAGTGCTTGCCTTCCTTGTGTGTTACAATTCCTTGTTCAACAACTTCAATGCATACAAGTGCAGTTGTGTAAATTTAAATTAAAGATCTCTAACAACCCCATTTGATATGGAGGAGGTAAGTAAATGATGGGTAAGAGTAAAATTGTGGTTTTTATTTTCAACCTTAGAGAGATTCTCATTAAAATCGCATTTGAGACCTAGATGAAAAATAAGAAAAAGTGCACATTTTGCCAATCTAAGAAGGCTCTCCATAAAACAAAAAAAAGGGAACTGATGGAGTCTGGTAATTGGAATTCTGTCTCATGGCCATGGCAGATGCAGGTCTTATTAAAGTTCCGTATATCAGAGACTGTCCATGCAGGTCCCTGCAAGCAAGGTAGTCTGAGCCTGAGAAGTAGAAAGTAAGCTCCCTGCAATATTTGGAACCAGACAGCAAACTTTGTGTAACCTTGAGTGAATTCATGGATGCCTTGCCCGGTGGAACAGTTATGTTGCTTATTTGAAAAAAAAAATTACTTGTAATTTTTGCTTTATAAATGTTGTTTGCATGTTTAGTAAGCTGAGACTTGAACAGAAAACTGTCTTCTATCCATTCTTCCCATGTCTCTCCCAGCATTTACACTCTCTCATTTTAGTGCACCCTGTTAGACTATAGGGTAGGAATTTCAGGTTCCCTTTCCTTTTCCCTACTCTTAAAGATTCAACACCACAGGGAAACCTAGAGCATGCCATCCTATTATATCAATAAGAAAGTGAAGGTACATTTATTCAGTATGCAGGAACTGCTCAGATCAAAGTCACAACCTAGTAAAATTGAGATTGAAGACCACAATAATTCGGTATATTACTCTAAATCCCACATCACTATTAAGCTTCCCTACTTAGGAAATTGTCCAATTAAATAAACATTAAAGTATCGTTTCCTACCTAGTATTGTCACAGAGCTAAACAGGAGTAAAGGTGTGGGATCTGGATAAAGGGATGAAATAAAGGCTTGTTGGGTTTCAAATAAAAATTAACATGCATAGGATCAGAGAACTTGGACACTGAGAATAATTTGGTTACTCATCACCATGGAAACCTCAAGATTCTCTCACGTGATGATTGGCTGAGAGGGAGAATGATGTCATGAAACAGGTAAAAGCTAGTAAGAGTGTCAGAATCCAATTATTAAAAGGGTCAAGTAGACATCCTGCTTGAGAGAAATGCTGAGCAGCCCTATAAGCCTCAATGTGGGCAACTGGAAGCACACAACCCAGAGATGACTGTTACTGTGTCCAAGACTCTTACTTCAGGAAAAGTGTCACATATTTCTTCAAGTGGTCTTTATGAAAGTCAGCAGTCCTTGACATGTGAGTTTTACATTATCACAGATTCCATTATTATTTGTTAAATGCACAGATATGTCCTCCCTTACATAGGCAAATCTTTGAACAAAAAATGTTTATTTGGAATCTTGTTTATAGTTTCATAGATACCACCTAGGATATCATGTCAGCAGCAAGCACTTTTAGTCATACAGGAGAAGTGAGAGCTTTTCAAACTTAACCACAAACAGTAGGAAGACAGACAGTGACAGAGAGCAAGAGAAAGAAAGAGACAGAGAAACAGATTCAGAAATATTAACACAGAGACTGACAGAAACAAAGATATAAAAAGACAGAGATGGAGAGACAGAGACTCCATTTTCTCTAGTCACTTTCATTGGCAGATCAAACTCAAAGCACACCCTCCTATATTATAGCACCTAAAGGAATTGTATTTTTTAATATTTTTCATGTTAATTATTAATTACACATTATTCACTTTGTATACCCCATAAACTCCTCCCCCCAAGCCCAACATTTCTTCTGCTCGTCCACTCTTGCCCCTACTTACTAACACTGATAGGATAGGGGAGGACTTCCTCTTCTTCCTTCTGATACAAGTCTATCAGATCTCATCAGGAGTGGCTGCACTTTCTTCCTCTGTGGCCTGGTAAGGCTGTTCCATGCATGTTATTTGGTTGGAGTATGAGTCTCAGGAAAGACCCCTGTGCTCTAGTTTTTTTTTTTTTTTTTCCATTGCTTTCCTTGTGGAGCTCCTGTCCTCTTCACATCTTACTATTTCCCACATCATTCATTAGATTGCATGCACTCTGCCCAACAGTTGCCCATAGGTCTCAGCATCTGCTTTGAGAGTCTGCAGGGTAGAGCCTTTCAGAGGCACTCTGTGGCAGGCTCCTAATTTGTTCCATAGTTTCTCCTATTTCTGATATCATCCTCATTGCCTTTAGAGATGGGGATTGAGCATTTTAGTCTGGATCCTCCCTCTTGATTATTTTATTTAGGTGTATAGATTTTAGTAGGTGTATTCTATATTATATGTCAATATGAGTGAGTCTATACTGTGTCTGTCTTTCTGCTTCTGTGATAGCTCACTTCCCGTTCCAAACATTTACCTGCAAATTTTATGATTTCCTTGTTTTTATTGCTGAGTAATATTCTATTGTAATATACCAGAAGCAGTAGGCTGAAAGAGAGAGAGACTGAAAGAGACAGAGAGAGAAACTGCTAGAGTGATCGATTCAGAAATAGAAATATCGAGACTGACAAAAAGCAAGTTAGAAAGTAAGAGAATGAGAAACACAGACTCCATTGTGTCTGCTCCCTTTCATTGGCATATCAACCTCAAAGCACACACTCCTATACTATCACTCCAATATGAATTATATTATCTAACAAGTCCATACCTCCTCACACTTCCCAGGCATTTTCTCACTGGAGACTAAACATGTAAATAGATGGGCTTCAAGGGGACATTGCAATTCAAATCAGCAGGAAGTGGAAGAAGGTGGAAGGACTTCTAGACCAAAAGAACATAGTTATCCTGATAGCTTGTCATTCAATAAAATGATCAAAGTTCCAGCAACTTCCAAGGACTAAAGAACATGACTGACAATCTCCTTTGGGGAAAAATGTGAAATATTTTTATAATGGAGTATTATTCAGCTTAGAAAATGACATCATGATATTTTCAGGCAAATGGATGAAACCAGGAAAAATCGTCCTGGGTGAAGTAAGTAAAATGCAGAAAGACAAATGTGGTATGTGTTCACTTATTAAGATGTCTCCTAATAGTGGGGGATTATGTACCAATAGGAGATATGTGTGACCATACCAGTCTTCTACATAGAGAGACCTTAAAACACTAGTTCTAAATTGGATTTCTTTATGAAATTGTCCCTCCCCTCAGAGCTCTGGGAAAACTTCATGAGTGGAGGCAGGAAGAGTGTCATAAGTAGAGGGAATTGAGGACACAAGGAGAACAATGCCCTAAGAATCAGGCCACAGAAAAAGATGATACAGCCAGCCTTGATGAGACCTGATAAGCTAGGGTCAGATACAATGGGAAAGAGTACCTCCAACATCAGGGGAATTTTAGAAATTATAAAGGTGGGAGGAACAAGATGGTGGCACCAGGAGAATACTCTGTCTGAGGGGTAGAACAACAGTTTCAGTACACTGATCAAGATACTGAACTCTGGGACCTAAAAAAACAGCTATCATGTTTCCTTGGTAAGAGAAAACACGGCATGGGAATCAGTTGGGCCCACTCTCAGGTCACCCAGGCAAAATTGGGAAGAGATCCTGGGTCACCCAGGCACTAGGTAACCAGACCAGAACCAGATGGCCATGGATCCTGATCACCTTCCCAGGCTGAACAGTGGTTACAAAAACACCAGCGACTGGGAGTCCCAGTTGCTAGAAAAACCCACAGGGAAGGAAGGAAGCGGGACTGGCCAAGGGTCACCCAGTCTTTACCTGGAAAAGATCTCACAAACTGGCTGGTATGAGCCACCATCATTGAACTGGACTCTAGTCAAAAGCAGAGAGATTTGTTGGGCACCCAGCTCTCAGGCACAGACAGAACTGTATGCTCCAGTCCAACAGAGTCTTGGAGTCCTTGTCAGGAGTAAACCCCACAGGAAAAAAAAAGGAAACGGGGACCCATTAGGTTATCCATTATATCCCTGGAAAAGAACCCTCAGACCAGAGGGCGGGCAGAAGACGTGCTCTGTACCAACTATTCCTCACAGACAGAACTTTGTGCCCCAGGACACCAGAGGCTTGGAGTCACTGTTGGGAGAAATCTTCACAGGAAATGAAGCAAAGGAGATGGATTTGTCTACCTGTACATCCCTGGAAAAGTTGCCACAGACTGACTGGCCCAACCCAGTGACCTGCTGTGTACCAGATAGCCTGTTGTTAACAAGATGGCGATGGCGGTACTGACCCACCACAGATTACTGCTTGGGTACTCAACCTCAGACCTACAAAAGCCCTTGATCTCCAAGATCAACCCCCAGATACTGCTCCAAGGGGCAACCATTTATCCCTAACAAAACTGACCAAACCACAGAATACACAAGTTTCAGCAGTAGCTTACTAAATTTACAGCAAGAAATCCAGAAGTAGGGTAGCATACTCCAAGACTTCTCTGGGTGAGAGGAGAGCACTCTTGACTAACAAGGATCAGAGTTACCACTCAGGTCTCTATGACTGAGGTGAGCTCTGGAAACTCCTGAAAAAAACACCATCCATACAATGACTATTCCCAAAAAGCTGAGGAGGCTTCTTTCAGGAAAAACCATCTTACTGCCAAGGGGATTCTCTCTACCACAGGATTCCAGGAACCACCAGAAAGTAACTCCAAACACCTAAGATAGTGCAATGCTAGAGGACAAGGTAAAAGCACAACCAAAGAAAAAAAAAAAAAAAGCCAAAGCAATATGGCATCTCCAGAACCCAGTTATCCAGGGTTAGGTAGCCCTCCACAATGCAGCATAATTGAAATTCAAGAAGATAACATAATATCTATGCTCATGAAGAGGTAACAGAGAAAACAAATAAAATGTGTAAAGACTTAGAGGGAGATAAACTCAAAGGCCAAGTAACATATAATGACAAACCCATTAGAATCACACCGGACTTTTCAACAGAGGCTAGGAAAGCAAGAAGGGCCTGGATGAATATCATGCAGACCCTAAGAGAACAGAGATGTCAGCCTAGCCTACTATACACAGCAAAACTCTCAGTCTTCAGTCCTCATAGATGGAGAAAACAAGATATTCAATGACAAAAAAAAAAAAAAATTCAACAATAGCTATATACAAATCCAGTTACAAAAGACACTAGAAGGGAAACTACAACACAAGAAAACTAGCTACATTCCATAAAATAAGTGAAATAATTAACCTCATAACAGTAAAACAAAAAAAGCAACCCAGCACAAAAACTTGCTGCCACAACCAACATCAAACACAAAGGATCTAATGGCCACTGGTCATTAATCTCTCTCAACATCAATGGCATCAATTCTCCAATAAAAAGACACAGACTAACAGCAATCTCTTGCATACAAGAAACACACCTAAGTCACAGAGATAGACATTACCTGAGGATAAAGGGTTGGAAGATGGCTTTCCTAGCAAATGGATCCAAGAAGAAAACAGGAGTAGGCATTCTAATGTCTAATAACATAGACTTTCAACCAAAATTAATCAAAAGAGATAGAGAAGGAAACTTCATACTCATCAAGGGAAAACTCCACCAGGAAAACATCACAATCCTAAACATCTATGCCCCAAATACAAGAGCACCCACATTTGTAGATAAAACTTAAACTACACATACATATCCACACATTAATAGTGGGAGACTTCAACACCCCACTCTCAACAAAGGCAGGTCAACAAAAGAGAAATTAAACAAAGAAACAATGTCTCTAACAGAGGTCATAAATTAAATGGACCTGACAGACATTTACAGAATCTTACACCAAAATACAAAAGAATTTACGGTCTTCTCTGCACCTCAAGGAACCTTCTCCACAAGAGAGCATATAGTCGTTCACAATGTGATCCTCAACAGATATAAGAAGATTGAAATAATCCCTTTTATCCTAACTAATCTAAATAGAATAAAGCTGGACCTCAACAAGAACAAAAAAGCAAAAAGGCTATACACACATGGAAACTGGATAACATGCTATTAAATGACAGGTGGGTCAGGAAAGAAATAAAGAATTTAAAGTCTTCCTAGATTTCAATGAAAAGTAAGGAACATTATACCCAAACTTGTGGGAAAGAATGAAAGCAGTGTTAAGAGGAAAGAACATAGCACTAGGTGCCTTAAAGGAGAAATTCCAGACAGCACATTCAAGCAACTTAATGGCTCACCTAAAAATACTAGAAAAAAAGAAGCAGACACACAAAAAAGGGAGTAGATGGCTAGAAATAATCAAACTCAGGGCTGAAATAAAAAAATAGAAACAAATAAAACAATTCAAAGAATCAGTGAAACCAAGAGCTGGTTCTTTGAGAAAATCAACAAGATAGACAAACCATTAGCCAAGTGAACTAAAAGGCAGTGAGACACCATCAAAATCAACAAACTCTGAAATGAAAACTACAGACACTGAGGAAATCCAAACAATCATTAGGACTTACTTCAAAGATCTATAGGCTGCAAAATTTGAAAATTTAAATGAAATGGACAATTTTCTTGATCGATTCCAAATAGCAAAACTGAATCAAGACCAGATAAATTAATAAAATAGTCCTATATCCCCCAAGGAAATAGAAGCAGTTATCGAAAGTCTCCCATGAAAAAAAAAAAAAAAAAGCCCAGAACCAGATGGATTCTTTGCAGAATTCTACCAGACCTTCAAAGAAAAACTAACTCCTGTTCTCCTCAAACTATTTCAGAAGATAAAAACAGAAGGAACACTAGCGAACTCATTCTATGAAGCCGCAGTCACCTTGGTACATAAAACACACAAAGACTCAACAAAGAAAGAGAATTTCAGGTCAATCTCCCTTATGAACATTGATGCAAAAATACTCAACAAAATACTTGCAAAATGAATACAAGATCACATCAAAGAGCTCATCCAATTCAAGCAAGTAGGCTTCATCACAGGTATGAAGGGGTGGTTCATTATACGAAAATCCATCAGATTTATACACCATATAAACAAACTGAAAGAAAAATAAATAAATAAATAAAATAAAACATGATAATCTCCTTAGATGCAGAAAAAGCATTTGACAAAATCAAACATCCATTCATGTTTAAATTAGTGGAGAGGTCAGGGATAAATAGCATGTATAGAAATATAGTAAAGGCAATATACAGTGAGCCTATAGCCAACATCAAACTAAATGGAGAGAAACTTAAAGAAATCTCACTGAAATCAGGCAGAATGCATGGATACCCACTCTCTCCCTATCTCTTCAACATAATTCTGGAAGTCCTTGCTATAACAATAAGACAGTTGAAGTAGATCAAGGGGATACAAATTGGAAAGAAAGAAGTCAAATTATCACTATTTACAGATGATATGATAGTACCTATGAGTGACCCCAAAAATTCTACCAAGGAACACCTACAGCTGAAAAACACCTTCAGCAAAGTGGCCATATACAAAATTAACTCAAAAAATTCAGTAGCCCTCTGGTATACAAAAGAAAAAAGGGCTGAGAAAAAAAATTAGGAAAAAAAAATCCATCACAATAGCCAAAAATGACATAAAGTACTATGGTATAACCCCAACTAAGCAAGTCACAAAATTGTACATAAAAAAATTCAACTCTCTGAAGAAAACTTAGAAGATATAAGAAGATGGAAAGATCTTCCATACTCATGGCTAGACAGGATTAGCAGTTTAAAAAAGGCCATCTAACCAAAAGCAATCTACAAATTCAATGCAATTCCCATTAAAATACCAACACAATTCTTTACAGATCTGGAAAGAAAAATTCTCAACTTTATATGGAATAACAAAAAAAACCCAGAATAGTTAAAGCAATCCTATACAATAAAAGATCTTCTGGAGGTATCTTCATCACTGATCTTAAGTTGTAATATAGAGCAATAATAATAAAAATATGCATATACTGGCATAGAGACAGAATGGTGGATCAATACAACCAAACAGAAGACCCAGAAATAAACCCACAAACTTATGGCCACCTGATCATTGACAAAGATGCCAAAACCATGCAATGGAAAAAAAGTATCTTCAACTAATGGAGCTGGTCTAACTGGATGTCTACATGTAGAAAAATGCAAATAGATCTATACTTATCAGCATGCACAAAACTAATGTCCAAATGGATCAAAGACCTCAATATTACCCACAAGACATTAAATCAGTTAGAAGAAAAATTGGGGAAGAACCTAGAACTCATTGGTAGAAGAGACAGCTTCCTGAACAGAACACCTACAGCACAGGCTCTAAGAGCAACAATCAATAAATGGGACCTCATGAAACTGAAAAGCTTCTGTAAAGGAAAGGACACAGTCATTAAAACAAAATGACTGCCTACAGATTGGGAAAGAATCTTCACCAACCCTTTTTCTGACAGAGGGATTAAAATCCAGAATATGTAAAGAACTAAAGAAGGTGAAAAGCAACAAACCAAGTAATGATTAAAAAATAGGGAACAGAGCTAAACAGAGAATTGTCTATAGAGGAATATTGAATGGCAGAGAAACACTTGAATGCTCAACATCATTAGCCATTAGGGAAATGCAAATCTAAACAACCCTGAGATTTCACCTTAAAACCATAAGAATGGCTTAGATGAAAAACTCAAGTGACAACACATTGTGAAGAAGCTGTGGAGAAAGGGGAACCCTCCTCCACTGCTGTACATAAGCTGAATATAAGCTTGTACAACCACTCTGGTAATCAATCTGGTGCTTTCTCAGACAACCAGAAATAATGCTTCCTAAAAATCCAGCCATACCACTCCTAGGCATATATGCAAAAGAGGCTCAAGTACACAGTAAGGATATTTGCTCAGCCATGTTTGTAGCAGGTTTATTTGTAATAGCCAGAAGCTGGAAACAACCCAGATATCCTTCAACTGAAGAATGGATGCAGAAATTGTGGTACATCTAAGCAATGGAATATAACTTAACAATGAAAAATAAAGAAATCATGAAATTTGCAGGTAAATGGTGGGACCTAGAAAATATCATCCTCAGTGAGCTGTCCCAGAAGCATAAAGACACATATGGTATATTCTCACTCATATAGACATGTCATATAGGATACATCTACTAAAATCTGTACATCTAAAGAAACTAATCTAGAGAGAGTACCCTGACTAAAATGCTCAATCCTCATCCTGATAGGCAAAGATGTTGGACATCAGAAAGAGGCGAAAACATAGATCACGTTAGGAGCCTGCTTCAGAGGGCCTCTGAAAGGCTATGCCCTCCAGACTATCAAAGCAGATGCTGTGACTTATGGCCAACTGTTGAGCAGTGTGCATGGAATCTTTTGTAAGAAGTGGGAAATAGTAAGATCTGGAGAGGACTGGAACTCTACAAGGAGAGTAACAGAACCAGAAAATTTGAACACAGGGGTCTTCCCACATATTCATACTCCAACCAAGTACCATGCATGGAGATAACTTAGAACCCCTGCACATATATAGACCATGGCATTTTAGTGTCCAAGTGGGTTATGTAGTAATAGGTAGAGGCCTCTGATGTAATCTGTTTAGTCTGCTCTTTGATTACCTCACCCTGTGGGGGGAGCAGCCTTACCAGACCACAATTTGAACTTAGGAGCAATGGAAAAGGTGTGTAATGTATATTTTTTATTTTATTTTATTTTATTTTTCTTTATTAATTACACTTTAATCACTTTGTATCCCCTCCCATTGTTCCCTCTCTCATCCCATCCCAATCCCTCCCTTCTTCCACCCTCTGCATCCATGCCCCTCCCCAAGTCCACTGATAGGGGAGGACTTCTTTTCCTTCCTTCTGATCCTAGTCAAATAGGTCTCATCAGGAGTGGCTGCCTTGTCCCCTTCTCTGGCCTGGTAATGCTGCTTCCCCCTCAGAAGGAGGTAATTAAATAACAGGCCAATCAGTTCATGTCAGAGACAGTTCCTGTTCATATCGAAATGGAACCCACTTGGATACTGAACTGCCATGGGCTACATCTGTGCAAGGCTCTTAGGTTATCTCCATGCATAGTCCTTGGTTGGAATAGCAGTCTCAGAAAAGACCCCTGTACTCAGATTTTTTGGTTCTTTTGCTCTCCTTATGGAGTTCCTGTCCTCTCCAGAGCTTACTGTTTCGCACTTCTTTCCTAAGATTCCCTGCACTCTGCTCAAAGGTTGCCCATAAATCTCAGTATCTACATTGATAGCCTACAAGGCAGAGCTTTTCAGAGGTCCTCTGTGTCAGGCTCCTGACTTGTTCGCTCTTTTCTCCTTCTTCTGATGTCCAGCCTCTTTGCCTTTCTGAATAGGAATTGAGCATTTTAGCAAGAGTCCTCTCTCTTCATTAGTTTCTTTAGATGTACTTATTTTAGTAGGTTTATCCTATATTATATGTCTATATGAGTAAGTATATTCCGTGTGCATCCCTCTGCACTGGGATAGCTCACTCTGGATTATCTTTTCCAGATACCACCATTTACCTGCAAATTTCATGATTTCCTTGATTTTATTGCTGAGTAATATTACATTGAGTAGATATACAACAATTTGTGATCCATTCCTCCATTGAGGGGCATCTGGGATGTTTCCAGCTTCTGGCTCTTACAAATAAGGCTGCTACAAACATGGTTGAGCAAATGTCCTTATTGTGTACTTGAGAATATTTTCGATATATGCCTAGGAGTGGTATAGCTGGATCTTGAGTAAGCGCTATTCCTAGTTGTCTGAGAAAGCACCAGATTGCTTTGCAGAGTGGTTGTATAAGTTTACAATCCCACCAGCAGTGGAGGAGGGTTCCTCTTTTTCCACAACCTCTCCAGCATGTGTTGTCTCTTGAGGTTTTGATCTTAGCTATTCTGATGGGTGTAAGGTGAAATCTTAGGGTCATTTTGATTTGCATTTCTCTGATTGCTAATGAGGTTGAGCATTTCTTTAAGTGTTTCTCTGCCATTCGATATTCCTCTGCAGAGAATTCTCTGTTTAGCTCTGTACACCATTTTTTAAATTGGATTACTTGGATTGCTTTTTTCAGCTTCTTTAGTTCTTTATATATACTGGATATTATCCCTTTGTCAGATACAGTGTTGGTGAAGATCTTTTCACAATCTGTAGACTGTTGTTTTGTTCTGAGGACAGTGTCCTTTTCCGTTTCATAAGGTCTCATTTATAAGTTGTTACGCTTAGAGCCTGTGCTGTACAAATTTTGTTCAGGATGTTGTCTCTTGTGCCTATGAGTTCAAGGGCATTCCCCCCCTTTTTCTTCTAAGTGGTTTAGTGTGTCTAGTTTTATGTTGAGGTCTTTGATCCACTTGGACTTTAGTTTTGTACAGGGTGATAAGTATGGATCTATTTGCATTTTCTACAGGTAGACATCCAGTTAGACCAGCACCATTTGTTGAAGAAGCTGTCTTTTTCCATTGAATGGATTTTCCATCTTTGTCAAAAATCAGGTGTACATAAGTGTGTGGATTTATATCAGTGTGTGGATTTATATCTTATTCATCCACCAGTCTGTTTCTATGCCAGTACATTGCAATTTTTAGTATTGTTGTTCTATAGTAGAGCTTGAGATCAGGGATGGAGATACCTCCTGAAGATCTTTTACTGTAGAGAATTGTTTTAGCAAATCTGGGTTTCTTGTTGTTCTATAGGAAGGTGAGGATTTTTCTTTCAAGATCTGTAAAGGATTGTGTTGGTAATTTGATAGGAATTGCATTGAATCTGTAGATTGCTTTTGGTAAGATGGCCATTTTTATTATGTTAATTGTGCCAAGCCATGAGCATGGGAGATCTTTCCATCTTCGGTATCTTCTTCTAATTCTTTCTTCAGAGACTGGAAATTTTTTTCATACAAGTCTTTGACTTGCTTGGTTAGGTTCACCCCAAGGTACTTTATGTCATTTGTGGCTATTGTGAAGGGTGTTGTTTCACTAATTTCTTTCTCAGCCCTTTTGTCCTTTGAATACAGGTAGGCTACTAATGTTTTTGAGTTAATTTCGTATCCAGCCACTTTGCTGAAGTTATTCAGCTGTAGGAGTTCCGTGGTAGTGTTTTTGTGGTCACTCAGGTATACTGTCATATCATCTGTAAATAGTGATAATTTAACTTCTTCCTTTCCAATTTGTATTCACTTGATCTCCTTCAATTGTCTTATTGCTCTAGTTAGGTCTTCAAGAACAATGTTGAAAAAATATTGAGAGAGTAGTCAACCTTGCCTTGTCCCTGATTTCAGTGGGAATGATTTCAGTTTCTCTCCATTGATTTTGATGGCTATAGGCTTGTTGAATATTGCCTTTACTATGTTCAGGTATGTGCCTTGTATCCCTGATCTCTCCAATACTTTAAACATGAATGAATGTTGCGTTTTGTTAAATGCCTTTTTAGCATCTAAGGAGATGATCATGTGGTTTTTCTCCTTCAGTTTTTTTTTTTTAATGTGGTTAATCACATTGATAGATTTCCTTATATTGAACAATCCCTGCATACCTGGGATGAAGCCTTCCTGGTCATAGTGGATGATATCTTTGATGTGTTCTTGGATTTTGTTTGCAAGTATTTTGTTGAGTATTTTTGCATCAATATTCATGAGGGAGATTTGCCTGAAATTCTCTTTCTTTGTTGGTCCTTTTTGAGGTTTAGGTACCAAGGTGACTATGGCTTCATTGAAGGAGTTTGTTAGTGATCCTTCTGTTTCAATCTCATGGAATAGTTTGAAAAGTATTGGTGTTAGCTCTTCTTTGAAGGTGTGGTAGAGTGCGATACTAACACCATCTGGGCCTGGGCTTTTTTTGCATGGTAGAATTTTGATGACAGCTTCTAATTCCTTAGGGGATATAGGACTATTTAATTGTTTTACCTGGTCTTGATTCAGCTTTGGCATGTAGAATCTGTCAAGAAAATTGTCCATTTCATTTACATTTTTAAATTTTGTGGCATATAGAGTTTGGAAGTAAGACCTCATTATTGTTTGGATATCTTCACTGTCTGTGGTTATGTCCGCCTTTTCATTTCAGGTTTTGTTGATTTGGATAGTTTCTCTCTGCCTTTTAGTTCTTTTGGCTAAGGGTTTGTCTATCTTGTTGATTTTCTCAAAGAACAAACTCTTGGTTTCATTGATTCTTTGAATTGTTTTATTTGTTTCTAATTTATTGATATCAGCCTTGAGTTTGATTATTTCCAGCCGTCTATTCCTCTTTGGTGTGTCTGATTTTTTTTTTCCCTAGGGCTTTTATGTGAGCCATTAAGTTGCTTGCATGAGATGTTTCAAATTTCTTTTTGAAGGCACTTAGTCCTATGAACTTTCCTCTCAGCACTGCTTTCCTTGTGTCCCATAAGTTTAGGTATGTTGTGCTTTTATTTTCATTGAATTCTTGGAAGTCATTAATTTCTTCTTTGACCCAGCTGTCCTTTAGAAGCAAGTTGTTCAGTTTCCATCTGTGTGTGTAGGCCTTTTGTTATTTTTGTCATTGAGGTCCAGTTTTAGTCCATGGTGATCAGATAGTATACAAGGGATTATTTCAATCTTCTTGTATCTGCTTAGGCTTGCTTTGTGACCAACTATATGGTCTGTGTAGGAGAAGGTTCCATAAGGTGTTGATTAGAAAGTAAATTCTATTGAGTTTGGGTGAAAGGTTCTGTAGATGTCTGTGAGGTCCATTTGATTCATGACCTCTGTCAGATTTATTGTTTCTTTGTTTAATTTCTGTTTTGTTGACCTGTCCTTTGTTGAGAGTGGTGTGTTCAACTCTCCCAGAATTAATGTGTGTGGATCTATGTGTGGTTTAAGTTTTATTAAAGTTTCTTTTACAAATGTGGGTGCCCTCATATTTGGGGCATAGATGTTCAGGATTGTGATATCTTCCTGGTGGAATTTCCCTTGACGAGTATGAAGTGTCCTTCTATATAACTTTTGATTGATTTTAGTTGAAAATCTACTTTATTAGATATTAGGATGGCTACTCCTGCTTCCTTCCTGGATCCTTTGCTTGGAAAACCATCTTCCAGCCCTTTACTCTCAGATAATGTCTACCTTTGTGATTTAAGTGTGTTTCTTTTATGCAATGTATTGTTGGGTCTTGTTTATGCACCCATTCTGTTAATCTGTGTCTTTTTATTGGGGAATTGCATCCATTGATGTTGAGGGAGATTAATGACCAATGGCTCTTGGATGCTTTGATATTGATATTGGCCATGGTAGTGTGTTTGTGGGTTTGGCTACTTTCCTTTTGCTGTAGTGAGGTTATTTATTTCCTATGATTTCTTGAAAGTAGTTAGTTTTTCTTGGTTTGTATTTTTCCTTCTAGTATCTTCTGTAATGCTGGATTTTTGTTTAGGTATTGTTGCATGATATTTTTCCAGTCTCCCTTGGCTTTCATACTTTCTCTTGAGAAGTCAGGTGTGATTCTGATGGGTTTGCCATTATATGTTACTTGGTCTTTTTCCCTTGCAGCTTTTTGCATTTTTTTCTTTGTGCTGTATACTTACTGTTTTGGTTACTATGTGAACGGAGGATTTTCTTTTCTAGTCTACTTTATTAGTAGGCCTCTTGTATACTTATAGGCATCCCCCTTAAGTTGGGGAAATTTTCTTCAATGATTTTGTTGAAAATATTTTCTGGGCCTTGGTGCAGGGAATCTTCTTTTTCCTCTATTACTATTATTCTTAGGTTTTGTCTTTTTATGTTGTCTTGGATTTCTTATATGGCTTATGTCAGGAATTTTTTAGATTTATTATTTTCTTTGCTGGATACATCGATTTCTTCCATTGTATCTTCCACACCTGAGATTCTTTCTTCCATCTCTTGTAGTCTGTTGGTTATGGTTACCTCTGTCATTCTTGTTTTCTTTCCTAAGTTCTCCCTCTCCTCGATTTCCTCCATTTGTGTTTTCTTTAATTCTTCAAATTCTATCTTCAGATCTTGAACCATTTTACTGATTTCCTTCACCTGTCTGACTGTATTTTCCTGTTTTTCCTTCAGTGCCTTCAGCTGTGTGTTTAAATGTTCCTCTGTTTCTTTTATTGTTTTCAGTGACACAGATTGTTTGGCTGCATGTTTCTGTATTTCTTTATGGATGGTTATATTCTGTTTTATAATATCTTCCTTTAATTCTTTACACATTTTGTTTACTTCCTCTATTAACCTCTTCATTACATAGATGTAAGTTCAGCTTCTTGAATTTCATTTATGTTAGGGTATCCAGGGCTATTACCCCTGGATAACTGGGTTCTGGGGATGCCATGTTGTTTTGTCTTTTTTGGTTGTGCTTTTCACTGGCCTGTACCCATTTCTCTGTCTCAGGTGTTGTCTGTTAATTTGTGGTGCCTACTGAGTCCTTCGGCAGGAAGAATCCACTTGTCGGGGTTCTAAATTTCTCCTCTGCTTTTTGGGTATGGTGAACTGAATAGTGGTTCAGGAATTGTCACAGTTCACTTCAGGTATATGGACCTGTCTGGTAACTGTAGTATTCAGGAAGGCTCTCCTCTCATCAGGAGAGGTCCTGGTGATGGCTTCCCTGCTGCTGGGTTTCTTGCTCTGAATTTAGTGAGCAGCAGCTGTTGTTCTTAAGGTGTAATTGTTGGGTGCAGCCCTCTTGAAGGACCAGGGATTCCCACAGTTTTGTCAGTCGAGCTAGGGATAACTGTTGATTCTTGGCACAGTAATTGAGGGCTGCTGTTTTATTCCAGAGGATGTCTGGATGACCTAAGTCTGGTCCCATTGTTTCCTGCACAGTGGGGTTTTCTCTCAAATGGAAATTCCAGTCTTTATATTGTGGTGCCCACAGTTCAGTCTGGGATAGTGACCTGTGCACACTGGTGTGTGGCTCTGGGCTGGAGA
The DNA here is from genome assembly GCF_030254825.1 of Meriones unguiculatus. Classification (NCBI taxonomy): domain Eukaryota; kingdom Metazoa; phylum Chordata; class Mammalia; order Rodentia; family Muridae; genus Meriones; species Meriones unguiculatus. Next base: position 13,447,061 of record NW_026843709.1, read on the forward strand.
CCAAGGGCCTGGGAGAACCGTGATCTCTTCTATCTCTTCTGTGGTTTAGCTGGGTGAGATAAAGCTGACTTAATCCCCCACCGTGGGGTATCCTCTCACCTTGGAAACACAATTACTTGTGTTTTATGTCACAGAGGTAAACAGGAGTTAATCTGAATAAAGGATGAGATAAAGGCTTGTTTGGTTTCACAAGAACAAGTCATGTGAACAGGATCAGAGATATTGGACAATGAGGAAAATTTGTTTACTAATCTCCGGGGAAATCTTAAGATTCTCTCAGGTGCTCATAGGCTGAGAGCGAAATGATGTCATGAAACAGGTCAGAGCCTGTAAGAGTTTTAGGAGCCAGTTATTAAAAGGGCCAAGTGGATAGCCTGCTTTTGAGATAGGCTGTGCAGCACTGCATGACTCTATCTGGGCAGCTGAAAACACAGAACTCAGATATGACAGTTCCTGTTTCAAGACTCTTAATTCAGGTGAAGCGTCACATATTTCTTTCAAGTGATTTTTAATAAAGTCATGGGTTCTTGACATGTTACACTCACATTATCACTGATTTCATTATTATTTGTTAAAAGCACAGATATGTCCTCAGACTGCGAATTACTTACTGGGAAAACGCTCTGTGACCAAGGCAACTCTTTGAACAAAAACCATTTGCTTATAGTTTTACATAGACAATCCAGGATGTCACTTCAGCAAGCAGGCATCTTGTTGTACTCCTTCAGCAAAACTGAGAGCTTTTTATACTGAACTACAAGTGAAAGGCAGAGTCACAGAGACTGAGAGAGACAAAGAGAGAAGGAGAGAGAGAGATAGATTCAGAAAGAGTTATAGGGAGACCAACAGAAACAAAGCTATAAATTGACAGAAATGAGAGACAGAGACTCCATTCTGTCTGTTCCATTTCCTTGGGATATCAACCTCAAAGAATACCCTCCTATAATATAATTCCAAAAAAATAAAAATTTTTAATATTTATTTTATTTTTTCTATTAATTACACTTTGTTCACTTTGTATCCCACAATAATGCCTTTGCCCTTCTCAAACCCACCTTCCTTTCCACCCCCTTCACCATGCTACTCCCAAAGACAACCAATAGGAAAGATCTTCTCCTTCCTTCTGATGCTAGTCTATCAGATCTCATCAGGAGTGGCTGCATTGTCTTCTTCTGTGGCCTGGTAAGGCTGCTCCCACATTAGGGTGAGATGATCAATGAACAGACAGATCTGTTCATGTCAGAGGCAGTCTCTGTTCCCATTACTATGCCCACTTGGACAAAGGAGTGCCATGGGCTACATCTGTGCAGGAGTTCTAGGTTACCTCCATGCATATTACAGGGTTGGAGGATTAGTCTCAGGAAAAACTCCTGTGTTCAGATTTTTTTTGGTTCTGGTTCTCTCCTTTCAGAGCTCCTGTCCTCTCCAAATATTATTATTTCCCACTTCTTTCATTAGATTCCTTGCACTCTGTCCAACAGTTGGACAAAAGTCTCAGCATCTGCTTTCATAGTGTGCAGGGCAGAGCCTTTCAAAGGCCCTCTGTGACAGGCTCCTAACTTGGTCCCTGTTTTTTCCTTCCTCTGGTGTCCATCCTCTTTACCTTTCAGGGTGGGGATTGAGCATTTTAGCCAGAATCCTCCCTCTTGATTAGTTTCTTTAGGTGTAAAGATTTTAGTAGGTGTATTCTATATCATATGTCTATATGAGTGAGTATATAATACAGTGTGTGTCTTTATGGTTCTGAGACAGCTCACAAAGGATGATCTTTTCAGTTCCCATCATTTACCTGCAAATCTCATGATTTCCACATTTCTTTTTTATTGCTGAGTAATATTTCTTTGTGAAGATGTACCACAATTTCTGTATCCATTCTTCCGTTGGGTGGCATCTGGTTGTTCCTGGTTCAGACTATTACAAATAAATCTACTACAAACATGGTTGAGCAAATGTCTTTATTGTGTCCATAAGCCTCTTTTGGATATATTCCTAGGAGTCATATAGCTGGATCTTGAGGAAGCCCTATTCCTACTTTGCCTGAGAAAGTGCCATATTAATTTCCAGAGTTTACATTCTCACCAGCAGTGGAGGAGTATTCCCCTTTCTCCACAACCTCTCCAGCATGTTTTGTCAGTTGAGTTTTTGATCTTGGTCATTCTAATATGTGTAAAGGTGAAATCTCAGGGTCTTTTTTTGAGTTGCATTTCCCTGATGACTAATGACATTGAGCATTTCGTTAAGTGATTCTCTGCTATTCAACATTCTTCTATCGAGAATTCTCTGTTTAGCTCTGTTCCCCATCTTTTTTATTAGATTACTTGATTTGTTACTTATCAACTTGTCTAGTTCTTTGTGTATACTGTACATTAGTCCTCTGTCACATAGAGACTTGGTGAAGCGTCTTTTCCAATCTGTAGGCATTTGTTTTTATGACAGTGTACTTTGCTTTACAGAAGCTTTTCAGTTTCATGAGGTCCCATTTATTGATTGATGCTCTTAGAGCCTGTGATGTTGGTGTTCTTTTCAGGAAGTTGTCTCTATTACCAATGAGTTCAAGGCTCTTCCCAAGTTTTTCTTCTAACTGATTTACAGTTTCTGGTTTTATTTATTTATTTTTTCATCTGCTTAGACTTTAGTTTTGTGCAGGCGATAAGTATGGATCTATTTTCATTTTTTCTACATGTAGACATCCAGTTAGACCAGAACCATATTTTGAAAATGCAAACTTTTTTCCATTGTATGGTTTTGGCATCTTTGCCAAAGATCAGTTATCCATAAATTTGTGGGCTTATTTCTGGGTCTTCTATTCAGATCCATTGATCAACCATTCTGTTTCTATGCTATTTCCATGCAGTTGTTATTACTGTTGCTCTACAGTACAGCTTGAGATCAAGGATGGAGATACTTCCAGAATATCTTTTATTATAGAAGATTGTTTAGCACTTCTGGGTTCGAATTTTTCCATATGAAGGTGAGAATTTTTCTTTCGAGTTCTATAAATAATTGTGTTGGCAATTTGATGGAAATTGCATTGAATCTGTAGATGGCTTTATGTGAGATGGCCATTTTTACACTGCTAAGCCTGAAAGCCATGAGCATGGGTGATCTTTCCTTCTTCTAATATCTTTTAATTTTTTCTTCATAGGCTTGACTTTTTTTTTCAGACAAGTCTTTTACTTGCTTGGATAGGGTCACACCAAGATACTTTATGTCTTTAAAGAATACAAGAATATATCAAAGATATCATCCACTATGACCAAGGAGGCTTCTTCCTAGGTACAGTATATGCATTTCCATCAATGTGATGCAACATATTAACAAACTTAAAGAAAAAAAAACATGATTGTTGTAAGACTTTTTAATATTTGTTATTGGTTTATCTTCTAGTAAAGCTGCTGTTAATCCTCAGGAGCTATATCACCAAATCACCACACAGAGACTGGGTTTTTAGTTAACCTACAACACAATGCTGGGCTATATTAACTTTCTCCTAAACCTCCAAGCCCTCAGTTTCCTAACATTTAGATTTCCCACATTATACTTGCTTTTTGTGAAATCTTAGGTCTGATTCATGCTCCATGTCCTCCAAGCTGGCTCCTCCAGCTCTGCTCTCCTTGCTCTCCTCTAGCCCCTTCTCCTCCCCTCTTTCCTGCTCTCTAGCTCCTCCCCTCTTTCCTGTCCTCTGGCTCCTCCCATTGCACTACATTGTATCTAGTTGCTTAATTTTGTCCTGTTTACAAAAGAGTTGGGACAGGATGCTTATAATAGTTATCACAATGCAATATCCGGATTGAAACCAGAGAAACCAGCATTTGAATTAACAAGGGTAAGGCCTATACATTTTAAAAGAACATTATACCAACACATGATAATCTTCTTAGATGTTGAAAAATCATTTGAGAAAATACAAAATTCAGTCATGTTTAAAGCATTGGAGAGATCAGGGATACAAGGCACATATCTAAATATAGTAAAGGCAATATATAGGAAGCCTATAGCTAACATCAAACTAAACAGAGAGAAACTTAAAATTTAAATCAGGGACAAATCAAGGCTGTGCACTTTCTCCATATCTCTTCAACAAAGTTCTGGAAATTCATGCTAGATCAATTGATGGAGATCAGTAGGATACAAATCAGAAAAGAAAAAGTCAAAACATCACTGTTTGCAGTTGATATGATAGTATACATGTGTGACCCCAAAAATACTACATGGATACTCCTACACCTAATAAACAACTTTAGCAAAATGGCTGAATAAAAAACTAACTCAAAAAATAGATATACCTCCTGTATTCAAAAGACAAAAGGCCAAGTAAGAAATTTAGAAAACAAAAGGAATTATATTATCTAACAAGACCATACATCCAAACATTCCAGACATTGCCTCACTGGAACTAAACATGTAAATAGAAGAGGTTCAAGGGGACATTGCAATTCAAATCAACAGGAAGTGGAAGAAGATGGAGGGACCTCTAGGCTAAAAGAACATAGTCATCCTGATAGTTTGTCATTCAATACAATGATCAAAATTCCAGCAACTTCCAAGGACTAAAGAACAGGACTGACAATCTCCTTTGGGGAATATGTGAAATATTTCCATAAGAGAGTATTATTCAGCTTAGAAAAATGACATCATGATATTTTCAGGCAAATGGATGGAACCAGAAAAAAATCATCCTGAGGAAAATAACTAAATTGCAGAAAGACAAATACAATATGAATTCACTTATTAGGAGGTCTCCGAATAGTGGCAGATAAAGTTCCACTAGGACATATATTGTGACTATCCTATTCTACAACTAATAGGTGGCCATTAGTTGAATTTTGGCGGCAAAGGCACCCTTGGGAATTTTCCAACAACCCTGGCTGTTGTTATTAAAATATGTTGCTCTCTGCCCTCAACTGATAGATCAGTGCCATGTTCTTGTATCCACAGAGATGCTTCCTTCTGCATCAAATGTGATTGTATACAGAGACCCACAGTCCAATATTATGCAAAGAGAGAAGTTAAAACACCCAGCTCTAAGTGTGATTTCCCTATGAAATTCTCCCTCCACTCAGAGCTCTGAGAAGCCTGCAAGAGAGGAGGCAGGAAGAGTGTCATAAGTACAGTTCATTGAGGACACAGGAAAAACAATGCCCTGAGAATCAGGCCATCTAGGAAGGTGATGCAGCCAGCCTTGGTGGGAACTAATAGGCAAAGGACAGATTTAAGGGAGAGGAGGAACTTTCCTATCTGGGAACGAGAGAAGGGGTATAGGGGAAGAAAAAGGAGGGGAGGTGGGGCTGGAAGAAGAAAGGGAGGGCAGCAGACAGAACACAAATTGAAAAAATCAGAGTGGGCATAAGGGAAACTGTGATCAAGGTGATGATGTATAGAGCTCTTCAGGACTGATGACATCTTTTTGGGGTGGTACCAGCATACAGCAAGGATAAATTCAGTTTTCTTTAAGGGACTTGGCACTGAGAATCTGATCATGTTGCAATGAGTATATGAAAAGCACATACTTCAATTGATGTATTTTAAATAAAATAAATTACTGTATCACATGGGAAGAAATTCCAACCTTTGAGCAATGGTAAAGAGTATAATATATGTAATATAAAATTCCCATATAATCAGTTAAAAATATGTTGACAACATTTACAATGACTTTTAACATGGAGAAAAGAGTCCGCTAATGGAGGGCAGAGTTTTTCTTTGTAAGGCATGCTTTCCAGGAACTCATTATGTAGCAGAGAATCCTAGCCATGAACTAGTGGTTACCCAGCTACCTGACACAACATGAGCTCAGGTGGCACCTCACAACAAGCAGTCCTGGCACTAAAACTACATTTAGACTGTTTTTCTGGAGGATGACAGAAAAACAACAGCAACAAACAAACAAACACAAACACAGCTGTTCTGTGTGCTAGGCATAAAATTGAACCATTTATTTGTCCTGAAGGACCATTTTTAATGTTAAACACCAGTACAAGGAAGCTTGCTCACCTACTTCTGAGTAGGACACAGATGCCAAATGAGCCAAGACAGCCAAAGCATCCCTGCTCATAGAGGGTTGCCAACACATATGGAATAACACCAGCTGTCAAAAGTTTATTGCCCATCATTTCTCCTTTTACACTCAATTATATTTTTCTGTTTCAGCAAAACCAGTCTCAGGAATTATGTTCTCCTTCTCTTTTCCCTGCTCTTAAAGACTCAATACCTCAGGGATGCTGAAACCCTGCCAGCCTACTACATCAATAAGAATGTGAAGGTCCATTTAGTTTCTATGCAAGTAACTGCTCAGTTCTAAGTCACAACCTAGGAAATTTCAAATCCAAGAGGACACTTGAAGACCACCTTGTCATTCAGTAGATTCCCATTAGTCCCTCATCACTTTGAGGCTTCCCTACTTAAGAATATGTCCAATAAATAAACATTAAAGTTTCATTTCCTACTTGAGATTGTCACAGAGGTAAACAGGAGTAAAGTTGAAGGATTGAGATAAAGGCTTATTGGGTTTCATAAGACAATGTGAGGTATGCATAGTATTAGAGAAACTGGACAATGAGGAAAGTTTGCTTACTCATCTCCATGGAAATCTCAAGATTCTCTCAGTTGTTGACTGGCTGAGAGGGAGAACGATGTCATGAAACATGTGAAAGCCTGTGAGAGTTTCACAAGGATGTTATTAAATTCCAGGTGGACAGCCTGCTTGAGAAAAGGCTGAGCAGCCCTACATGAATCAATCTAAGCAGCTGAAAGCACACAACCCAGAGATGACAATTCCTGTGTCCCAAACTCTTAGTTCAGGAAAAGTGTCACATATTTCTTTCAAGTGTTCATTATTAAAGTCACGTCCCCTGACCTGTTACATTCACATTATCACTGATTCCATTATTTGTTAAATGTACAGATAAGGCATAAGTCAGTGAATTACTTACTATGAAAATGCTCCCTTACTAAGGCAAATATTTGAAAAAAAAGTAAAACTGGGACTTTGCTTATATTTTTTACAGAGACCATCCAGGACTTCACATTAGCAAGCAGTTATCTTCTTGTAGTCCTTCATCAAAACTGAGAGCTTTTCATACTGAACCACAAGGGGCAGGCAGAGAAGCAGACTGAGAGAGACAGAGAGAGAAATAGCTAGAGAGACAGATTCAGAAACAGAGAGACCATGAACAACAGAAACAAAGATATAAACTGATCTAGACCTAGAGACAAAGACTCCATTCTATCTGGTAACTTTCATTGCCATATCAACCTCAAAGCAAACCCCCTATAATATAACTCAAATAGGAATTATATTATCTAACAACTTTATACCTTTTAACATTTCCCAGACAATTCCTCACTGCGGATTACACATGTAAATAGATGAGCTTCAAAGGGACATTGATATTGAAATCATCAGGAAATGGAAGAATTTGGAGAGACATATAAGCTAACAGAACATAGTTATCCTGATAGTTTGTCATTCAAGACAATGATTAAAGTCTGAGCAATTTCAAAGCATTAAAGAACATGACTGACCATATTCTTTGGAGAAAATGTGGAATATTTGCATAACAGATTATTATTCAGCTAAAAAATGACATCATGATATTTTCAGGCAAATGGATGGGACCGGAAAAAAATCATTCTGGGTGAAGTAAATAAATGTATAAAGACAAATGTGATATGTACTCACTAATTAGGATGTCTCTGAATAGTGGAGGATGATTTCACATAGGCCATCTATTGTGAAGAAAGCAGTCTTCCACTAAGGGGATTAGGTGGCAGTGAATTGAGTTATTGTGCCAGGGCATCCTACAGAAATTTTCAAGCAACCCCAGCTGTTGTTATTAAAATAGGTTACTGTCTTTCCTCAACTGATAAATGAGTGTCATGTTCTTGAATCCATAGAGATGTTTCCTTCTACATCAAATCAGATTGCATACAGAGACTGCACAGTCTAATATTATGCAGAGGAAGACCTTAAAATAACCAGTTCTAAATAGGATTTCCCTATGAAATTCTCCCTCCCCTCAGAGCACTGGGAAGCCTGCAGAGAGGAGAAAGGAAGAATTTCATAAGCATAGGGAATTGAGGACACAAGAACAATGCCCTGAGAATCAGGCCACAGAGGAAGATGATGCAGCCAGTGTTGATGACAACTGATAAGCTAGGGTCTGGTAGAGGGGGGGGTCCTCCCTCATCAGGGAACTAGAGAGAAAGTATATTGTTAAAAGAAGGATGGTAGGTGGTACTGGAAGAAGAGGGAAGGGGCAGCAGAGGGGATACAATGTGAACAAATCTTAATATAAGAAAAACTGTGATCAAGGGGATGAAGTATAGAGCTCTTCAGGACTAATGGCTTCCTGGAGGTGGCAAGGATGAACTCAGGTTTCTTTAAGGGACTTGGCACTGACACTCTGATCATTTTCCAATGAGTAGATGAAAAACACATACTTGAATTGACATATTTTAAAGAATCATGTGGGATGGAATTTGAAACTGGGAGCATGGAAAACTAATATATTATATGAATCTCCCACATAATCAGTAAAAATAACAGGTTAACAACTTTTATAATAACTTTTAAAAAGGAGAAAAGATTTCTCTAAAGGAGTGCAGTGTTTGACTTTGTAAGGCATGCTTTCCAAGAACTCATTATGTAGCAGAGAATACTAGCCATGAACTAGTGTTACCCAGCTACCTCAAACCTCATGTGTATAGGAGGCATCTCGGATCAAGCATTCCTAGCACTAACACTACATTTAGATTGCTTGTGTGGAGGACAACATTAATAAACACCTCTGCTCTTGTGTCCAAGACATATAACATTGAAACATTTCTCTGTACTAAAGGCCCAGGTTTAACTTTAAACTGCTGGATCAGGATGATTGCTCACTGACTACTGAGTAGGACAGACCTGCCAATATAGCCAGGTCAGCCAAGGCAACCACACTCATAAGGGGTTGTCAACAATATTGTGAAACATCACCAGCTGTCAAATCGTTTATTGCCCTTAGTTCTCTTTTTATACACTCTGATCTTTTCTGTTTCATCTAACAATTCTCCGGTATGTTCTGGTTTGCTTCACTTTTCCTGCTCTTAAAGACTCAATATTCCAGGGAACCCAAGACCTTGACAGGCTATTATTTCAATAAGAATGTAAATTCACATTTAGTGAGACCATGAGTAGCTACTCAGTTCAAAGTCACAACCAAGGATATTTCAGATCCAAGACCATAGTAGGAGACCCCTTGTCATTTGGTACATTCCCTTTAATCTGATATCACTTTGAAGCTTCCCTACTTAGTAAGCTGTCCAATTAAATACACATTAAAGTTTCATTTCCCAACTGACATTGTCAGAAACATAAACAAGAGTAAATGTGTATAATAAATCAAAGGTATGACAATGCAATGATATTATATCATAATACTTATATGATATCTCAAATATATTATGATATCGCAATTGTATTATGATATCACAATTTCTTTAGGATATCTCAGTGCTGCTATGTTATCTCATTTGAGTCATGACATCTCAGAGCTATTGTGACTTCACAAAGCTATTAGGACATCTGCTCTTAGGACATCATATGGTATGATATCACAATGGAATTATAACATCACAATAATAATATTATGTAACAATGCAGTTATGACATTACGATGCTATCCTGACATTACATGAGTATTATCATGTCAAAATGGTATTATGACATCACAAGGCTGCTTTGACATCACAATATTACTAAAATATCACAGTAGTATGACATTAAAATACTCTAATGACATATCATGCTATTATTACATCATAACGTTATGATATGACAATAGTTTGGTGACTTCACAATAATAGAACATCCCAATGTCATTGTCACATCACAATGGTATTATGACATCACAATGGTACTATGACATCACAATGCTATAATTACATCACAATGATATGACCACACAATGTTATTATGACTTCACAATGGTATGACATCCCTATAGAATTATGACTTCACAATGGTTTTCCGACCTAAGAATGGTATTATGAAAGTCTTTGACTTGTTTGTTTAGGGTTACACCAAGGTAATTTATGTCATTTGTGGCTATTATAAAGGGTTGTTTCCCTAATTCCTTTATCAGCCCTTTTGATTTTTGTATACAGGAGGGCTACTGATATTTTTTTAGTTATTTTTGTATCTAGCTACTTTGCTGAAGGTTTTTATCAGCTGTAGGAGAGAATTTTGAGGGTCACTCAGGTATACTATAATATCATCTGCAAATAGTGTTACTTTGACTTCTTCCTTTTCAATTTGTATCCCCTAGAATTTTCTTATTTCTCTAGCAAGGACTTCAAGAACAATGTTGAAGAGATACAAAGACAGTAGGCAGCCTTGCCTTGTCCCTGATTTCAGTGGGATTGATTTAAGTTTCTCTCCATTGAGTTTGATATTGGCTCTAGGCTTGCTGTATATTGCCTTTACTATGTTCAGGTATGTACCTTGTATCCATGATCGCTCCAAGACTTTAAACATGAATGGTTGTAGGATTTTGTCAAATGCCTTTTCAGCATCTAAGGAGATAATCATGTAGTTTTTCTCCTTTACTTTGTTTATGGGTGGTTCACATTGATGGATTTCCGTATATTGAACCATCCCTGCATGCATTGGATGAACCCTCCTTTGTCATATCTTTGATGTGTACTTAGATTCAGTTTGTAAGTATTTTGTTGTGTATTTTTGCATCAATATTCATAGGAGAGATTGGCCTAAAATTCTCTTTCTTTGTTAGGTCTTTGTGAGGTTTAGGTACCAAGGTGATTGTGGCTTTATAGAATGGGTAGTGTTCCTTCTCTTTCTATTTTGTGGAATAGTTTGAAGAGAATTGGTGTTAGCTCTTCTTTGAAGGTCTGGTAGAATTCTGTGCTGAAACCAACTTGTCCTGGGCTTTTTTTTTCTTTGTTAGGCTTTTGATGAGAGCTTCTATTTTCCTTAGGGGATATAGGACAATTTAATTTATTTACCTGGTCTTGATGCAGCTTTGGAATGTAGAATTGGTCAAGAAATTTGTCCATTTCATTTAATTTTCAAATTTTGTGGCAGATAGTCTTTTAAAGTAAGTCCTAATTATTGTTTGGATTTCTTCAGTTTCTGTGGTTATATCCCCCTTTTCATTTCTGATTTTGTTGATTTGGATAGTGTCTCTCTGCCTTTTAGTTAGTTTGTCTAAGGGTTTGTCTATCTTGTTGATTTTCTCAAAGAACCACCTCTTGGATTCTTTGATTCTTTAAATTGTTTTATTTGTTTCTAATTTATTGATTTCAGCCCTGAGTTTGAATATTTCCAGCTGTCCACTCCTCTTTGGTGTGTCTGCTTCTTTTTCTTTCCCCCCTAGGGCTTTTAAGTGAACCATTAAGTTGCTTGTATGAGATGTTTCGAATTTCTTCTTTAAGACACTTAGTGCTATGAACTTTCATCCTAGCACTTCTTATATTGTGTCCCATAAGTTTGGGTATGTTGTGCCTTTATTTTCTTTGAATTCTAGAAAGTCTTTAATTTCTTTATTTCTTCTCTGACCCGGCTGTCATTAAGAAGCATGTTGATCAGTTTCAATGTTTATGTAGGCCTTTTGCAATTTCTGTCATTGAGTTCCATCTTTGGTCCATGGTGATCAGATAGAATACCAGGGATTATTTCAATCTTCTTGTATATGTTGAGTTTTGTTTTGTGACAAACTATATCGTCTATTTTGGAGAAGGTTACATGAGGTGATAAAAAGAAGGTAAATTCTTTTGTGTTTGTGTGAAATGTTCTGTAGATTTCTTGAAATCCATTTGATTCATGACCTCTGTCAGAGTTACTGTTTCTTTGTTTAATTTCTGTTGTGTGGGTAGGTCCTTTGTTGAGAATGGGGTATTGAAGTTTCCCAGTATTAATGTGTGGGGTCTATGTGTGGTTTAATTTTAATTAAATTTATTTTAAAATAGTACCCTGGTGTGAACCTAACCCAGCAAGTCAAAGACTGTATGACAAAGATTTCCAGTCTCTGAAGAAAGAATAGAAGAAGATATCAGAAAATGGAAAGATCTCCCATGCTCATGACAACGTGGTATTAATATAAATGAGCACCTTATGTAAAGCAATATAGAGAATCAATGCAATTCTCATCAAATTAACAACACAATTCTTTAAAGAACTTGAAAGAAAAGTTATCACCTTCATATGAAAAACAAGAAACCCAGAATTGATAAAAAAAATTTCTACATTAAAGATCTTCAGGAGGTATCTCTATCCCTAATCTCAAGCTGTACTATAGAACAACAATACTAAAACCTGTGTGGTACTGACATAGAGACAAAATAGTGGATCATTGGAATCAAATAGAAGACCGTGATATAAATCCACACACCTATGGACATCTGATCTTTTATAAAGACACCAGAAGCATTCAATGGAAAAAAGACAGCATCTTCAACAAATGGTGCTGGTCTAACTGGATGTCTACATGGAGAAAAATGCAAATAAATCCATACTTATCAACCTACACAAAACTAAAGTCCAAGTGGATCAAAGATGTATACATGTAGAAAAATGTAAATAGATCCATATTTATCAGCCTGCAGAAAACTTAGGTCCTAATGGATCAAAAACCTCAATATAAAACCAGACAATCTAAACTGCTTAGAAGAAAAAGGGGGGAAGAGCCTTAATCTCATTGGAACCAGAAAAAATTCCCAAACAGAACACCAACAACACAGGCTCTAAGAGCAACAATCAATAAATGGAACCTCACGAAACTGAAAAGCTTCTGTAAAGCAAAGGACACTGTTGTCACAATAAAACCACAGCCTACAGACTGAGAAAGGATCTTTACCAACTCTGTACCTGACAGAAGACTACTATCCATTATATATAAAGAACTCAAAAAGTTCTTTATATGTAAGCTTCTTTAGTTCTTTATATATATATAAGCCACAAACCAAGTATACCAGTTAAAAAATGGAGTACAAAACTAAACAGAGCATTCTCAATAGAAGAATATAGAATGGCAGAGAAACACTTAAAGAAATGTTCAACATTCTTATTCGCAAGGAAAATGAAAATCAAAATGACCCTAAGATTTCATCTTACACCCATCAGAATGGCTAAGTTCAAAAAGTCAAGTGAAAACACATGCTGGAGAGGTTCTGGACAAAGGGGAACCCTCCTCCCTGCGGGTGGGAATGTAAACATGTAAAACTACTCTGGAAAGCAATCTTGCCCTTTCTCAGACAATTAGGAATAGCACTTCGGAATAGCACAATTAGGAATAGCTAAACCACTCCTAGGCATATATCCAAAAGATTCTCAAGTACACAATAAGGACATTTGCTCAACCATGTTTGTAACAGCTTATTTGTAATAGCCAGGAGCTGGAAACAGCCAGATGCTCCTGAGTGGAGGAATGGATGCACAAATTGTGGTTTATCTACACAATGGAATATTATTCAGCAATAAAAAACAAAGAAATCATAAGATTTGCAGGTAAATGGTGGGATCTGGAAAAGATCATCCAGAGTGAGGTATTCAGAAAGGCAAAGAGGCTGGACATCAGAAGAAGGAGAAAAGAGCGAACAAGTCAGGAGCCTGACACAGAGGATCTCTGAAAGGCTCTGCCCTACAGACTATCAATGTAGATACTGAGACTTATGGGCAACCTTTGGGCACAGTGCAGGGAAGCTTAGGAAAGAAGTGTGAAACAGTAGGATCTGGAGAGGACAGGAACTCCATAAGGAGAGCAAAAGAACCAAAAAATCTGAGCACAGGGGTCTTTCCTGAGACTGCTCTTCCAACCAAGGACTATGCATGGAGATAACCTAAGACACCTGCACAGATGTAGCCCATGGCACTTTGGTATCCATGTGGGTTCCATTGAGATAAGAACATGGACTAACTCTGACATGAACTGATTGACCTGCTCTTTAATTACCCCCCTTTGAGGGGGAAGCAGCATTACCAGGCAAGAGAAGAGGACAAGTCAGTCACTCCTGATGAGACCTAATTGACTAGGATCTGAGGAAGGAAAAGAAGTCCTCCCCTATTCATGGACTTGGGGAAGGGCATGGATGCAGAACGAGGGATTGGGATTGGAAGAGGGAGGGAACCTTGGGAGGGCATACAAAGTGAGTAAAGCATAATTAATAAGAAAAAATAAATATAAATAAATAAAGGGGAAAAAAGGAATTCATGAAATTTCCAGGTAAATGGTGGAATCTGAAAAAAAAAATCATCCTGAGTGAGCTATCCCCGAAGCAGAAAGACATACACGGTATATACTCACTCATATTAACATATAATACAGGATAACTCTACTAAAATCTGTACACCTAAAGAAACTAATCAAGAGGGAGGACTCTTGTTAAAATGCTCAATTCCTATCTAGAAATTCAAAGAGGAGGGCATCAGAAGAAGGCAAAATGTGGAAATAAGTCAGGAGCCTGACACAGAGGACCTCTGAAAGGCTCTGCCTTGCAGACTATCAATGCAGATGCTGAGACTTAGAGGCAACCTTTGGGCAGAGTAAAGGTAATCTTAGGAAAGAAGTTGGAAACTGTAAGATCTGGAGAGGACAGGAATTTCACAAGGAGAACAAAAGAACCAAAAAAATCTGAGCAAATGGTTCTTTTCTGAGACTGATGCTCCAACCAAGGACTATGCATCGAGATAACCTAAGAACCCTGCACAGATGGCATTTCAGTATCCAAGTGGGTTCCATTGTAATAAAAACAGAGACTGTCTCTGCTATGAACTGATTGGCCTTCTCTTTAATTACCTCCCTCTGAGGGGTAAGCAGCATTACCAGGCCACAAAAGAAGGCAATGCAGACATTCCTGATGAGACGTAATTGCCTAGGATCAGAAGAAAAATAAAAGAAGACCTCCCCTATGAGTGGACTTGGGGAGCAGCATGGTTGCAGAAGATGTAGGAAGGGAGAGATTGGGAAGGGATGGGTGAGGAAACCACAGGGGGGATACAAAATGAATAAAGTGTAATTAATAAAGAATAAAAAAACATAAAAATAGAATGATATTATGACATCACAGTGGTATTATGACATCACAATGCTATCACAACATGATTGTGGTATGACATCACAATGTAATTTTGACATATCAATGGCATATGACCTGAAAATGCTATTAAGACATCACAATGGTATTTTGATATCAGAATGATATTAAGATGTCACAATGTTATTATGACTTCCTAACAGTATGAGTTCACAATGGTATTGTGACATCACAATGCTATTTTGAGAACACACTGCTATTATGACATCACAGAGCTATTATGACATTACCAGTCTATTATTATGGCACAGGAATGGTATTATGACACGATGGTGATATGACATCACAATAGAATTTTGACATCACAATGATATCATGACAACACAATGATGTTGTGAATTCATAAGTCTATTATGACATCACAAACCTATTATGACATCTTAATGTTATGACATCATAATTGTATTATGACATTGCAATGCTATTATGATATCTAGGTGGTGTTATGACTTCACAAGGTAATTATGACATTAAATTCTAGACGCCCAATGGTATTTTAACTTCACAATAGCCTTATGATATTGCAATGATATTATGACAGCACAATGCTATTATGAATTTACAATGTAATTTTGATATCTCTGTGCAACTATGATATCTCAATGATATAAAACCGCAATGCTATTAGGATATCAAAAATGTGTTTTGACGTCAGAATGCTATTATGACATTACAAATATATGACATCCGAATGGTTTTTATGATTTCATAATGTTATTATGACATCAAAATTTTATGATGACCTCACAACGCTACTATGACACTGTGGTATGACATCACACTGGAATTTTGTAATCACAATGATATTATGACATTACAAACCTATTATGACATCATTATGTTATTATGAACTCACAAAGCTAATTTGACCTCAAAATATTATGACATCACAATGGTATTATGATATCACAATTCTATTATGACTTCACAAAGCTATCATGACATCATAATTGTATGGTGTCTCAATGCTCTTATGAAAACAATGATATGACATCAAAATGTCATCACAATGATTTAATGACATTACAATGCTATTATGACACTACAATTTTATTATGACATCATGATGCTATTACGATATGATTGTGGTTTGACATCACAATGAACTTTGACATCACCATAGCATTATGACTTTAAAAAATGCTATTAGACATCACAGTGCTTATGTGGCATATCAATTCTATTATGGCATCACCATGGTATAACACATTGCAATGCTTTGATGACATAACGATGCTCTTATGACATTACAATGGATTATCACATCACAAAGGTATTATCATATCACAATGGAATTATGATATCAAAATACTATTATGACCTAGAAATAGTATTATGAAATCACAATGATGTTATTACATCAAAATGCTTTTATGGCATTACAAAGATGTTATGATAGCACCTTATTATTATAATTTCATAATGGAATTATGACTTCACCCTGTTATTATGACATCACAAAGGTAACACTACATGATTGTGGTATGACATCACAATGGAAATTTGACATCAAAATGTTATTATAACTTTACAATGATATGACTACACAATGGTATGATGACAACAAAATGCTATTATATCTCAATGCTATAATGCCATCACAATGATATGAAATCACAATGCTTTTATGACATCAGAAAGGTATTTTGTTATCACAAGGCTATTATGACATCAAAATATTATGACATCCCAATGGTGCTATAATTTCACAATGTTATTATGACATGACACTACTATTATGACATCACAATGCTATTATGACAATAAAATGTTATTATGACATGACTATAGTATTAAGATTTCAAGATGGTATTATGATATCAAAATGCTGTTCTGATATCACAATGGTATTATGACTTCACAGTGATATTATGACATCACAATGTGATTATGAGAACACAATGGTGTTATGACTTCACAAATCTATTATGATCTTAAAATGCTATTATGAGATCAGAATGGTATTATGATACCAAAATATTATTAAACTTAAAAAAATGATGTATTATGACATCACAATGGTATGATACCGAAATACTACCATGACTCCATAATTATATGATATCACGATGTTATTATGACATCACAATGCTATTATGACATCACAATATATTATGATATCACAATGCTATGAGGACATCACAAGGTTATGATGACATCATAATACTATTACAACATAATTTTGTTATGATATCACAATGGAATTACGACCTGATAAGATTATTAAAATTAAGGACAGTATGTCTTAAAAATGATATTAGGACATCCCAATGCTATGATGACATCACAACGCTTTATATCAATGTTGTATTATGATATGACTGTGGTATGACATCACTATATAATTTTGAGATCACAATCCTATTATGACTTCACAATGGCATCATGACATCAAAATTCCTCATGATATTCCAATGATATTATGACATTAAAATGATTTTATGACATCACAAAGCTATTATCACATCACAATTGTATTAGGACATCACAATGCAATGATGATATCACTATGATATTATGATATCACAAAGCTAAAATGGCATGGCAATAGTATGAACTCTCAATGCTATAATAACATCACAATGCTATTATGACAACACAATGGTGTTATGACTTCACAATGCTATATTTACCTTAAAAACATAATATGACATCACAGTGGTATTATGGCATAAATATGGTATGACACTGCAATGGTATTCTGATTTAACAATGGTATTATGACATCACCATACTATTATGGCATCAGAATCGTATTACAATATGATTGTGGTATGATATTACAATGAAATTCTGACATCAAAACGGTATTATGATATCACCATGCTATTATGACATCACAATGGTATTATGACATTACAATGCTATTATTACTTTGAAAAATATGACTTTACAAGGATATTTAGGACTTCGCAATGCTATGATGATATCACAATGCTATTATGCTATCACAATGGTGTTATGACTTCCCAATGCTATTATGACATTACAATGCTATTATGACATCACATCTTATTATGACTTCACAATGGTATGATGACATCACAATGGTAAAAAGACATGATTGTGTTATGACACCTAATGGAATTTTGACATCAAAATGCTATTATGACAACAAAATTCATCATGACATACAATTGCTATTATGATATCACAATGCTATTATGACATGATTGTGGTATAACATCATTATGTTGACATCACAATGGATTATGACAATGTCATTATGATGTCACAAAGCTATTATCATATTGCAATGGTATTAGGACATCACAATGCTGTTTTGACATGATTATGATATGACATCACAGTGTTAGTACGACATCCCAAAGCTATTATGACATTATGACATCACATTGCTATTAAATTTCATAAGTCTATTTTCACGTTAAAATGATATTATGACATCATTAGCTTATTATTATATAACAATGCTAGTATGACCACAAAGTTGTATTATGACATCAAAATGCCTTTATAAAATCATTATGATATTATGACATCACAATGATATGACATCACAATAGCATTATTGCATCACAATGGTATAATGACATAACAGTCCTATTACGACTTCACATTGCTATTATCATATCTCAATGCTATTCGGATATCACAATGATATAATATGAAAATGCTGTTATGATATCATGAAGGTATTTTGACCTCACAATGCTATTATGACCTAAAGAGTGTTTTATGATATCACAGTGCTATTATGACTGAAAAAAGGAATTATGCTATCAAATTATATTATGACATCACAAATCTATTATGATGTCACAATGTTATTATGACAATCATGGCCTCAAAATTATATTATGACATCACAACCATATTATGAACTTACAATACTATTATGACAACAAAAAGTATGAGAACACAGTGATATGATATCTAAATTTTATTAAGACAACACAATGATATGACATCACAATGGTAATTTTGACATCACAACACTATTATGACAGCAAAATGTTATTAGGGCCTCACAATGGTATGACTTCACAATACTATGATGGCATCACAGTGCTATGATGATATCACAATGCTATTATGCTATTACAATGGTGTTATGATCTCACAAATATAATGATATTCCAATGCTATTATGACATCACAATGTAATTATGACACCAGAATTATATTATGACATCATAAAGCTGTTATAACATCACAATATTATGATACATTACAATGTAGTTATGACTGCACAATTCCATTATGACATAACAAAGCTGTCATGACATCACAATATTATGATGACATCACAATGCTCTTAAGACATGATTGTGTTATGACATCACAATGGAATCATGACATTACAATGCTATTATGAATTCACAACAATATGACTTTACAATGATATTAAAACATCTCAAAGCTATGCTGACATCACAAAGCTATTATGCTATTATGAGTTTCTGCCATGTGAGAAAGGGGATCAACATACTTGTCCTCTACTGGTGGTTCCTTAGACAAAATGGTATGGGGAAATGCCCACCATGTACTTCTGGGACAATGACCATGCATTTACAATCATGGACTAGACTGGTCTATCATTAAGGGTATTAAGAACTTGGCTTCTGGTAAAGGCAGTCAAAATTCCTTTGTTTTAGAAAAAAGCTGTAAGGGCTGCCCTTTGGAGGACTTCAAATAAAAACAACCTATGTCTGGAAATTGGGGGCTACATAGAGATATATGGGCATTCTCTCTAGGAATGCAAGTAGCTTTGCTAAATTAATCAACTATACTTCTGTTTTGGCTTGTGTTGATCCTCCTTATTAACTGCTCATTGGAAACATTGTAGAAAGACATTTTAGAACAATGCTACCTATTCAAATGAATGTGTATATTACAATCTTACTAACTGTGTTAGTGTTGATAATAATGCTTCTTCAGTATTAGTTGTTAAGCAACCTGCTTTTGTTATGATTCCTGTTAGGATTTCTGATTCTTGATATGATGAAATGGAATTTAATTTGACTCAGGTTCAGAATCACCTTGCTGGTTTTTGGTCTAGCAAAAACTTCTCATTGGACATGTTAAGATCCGTGACATAGAATCTGCCAAGAAACCTAGGTTAGAATTGTTCAATACAGTGTGGGATAGATTTAGTAGCCTCAGGAGGCACTTTCCATCTTTTTACTCTGTGCTTAAATGGGGACTGACACTTGGGGGCCTGGCAGGTATGGGCCTGTGCCTGCCTTCCTTGTGTATTACAGTTCCTTCTTCAACAACTTCAGTGCATGCAAGTAGAGTTGCATGGATTTAAATTAAAGATCTCTAACAACCCCATTTGATATGGAAGTAAGTCAATGATGGGTCAGAGTAAAATTGTGGTTTTTCCAACCGAAGACAAAGGGTCATAAAAGTCAGATGCAACATGATGCAACATGATGAATAAGCAAAAATGCCCATTTCACCAAAATAAGACAGGCTATCGATTAAACAAAGAATGGAAAACTGAAGCAATTTGGTAATTGGAATTCTGTCTCTTAGCCACGGTAGATGCAGGTCTCATCTAAGTTCCATGTCTCAGAGAATGTCTTTGGCTATCTCTCTGTAAGTGGGGTGTTCTGAGCCTGAGAAGTAGATAGCAAGCTCCCTGCAACCATGGGAAAAGAGCCCAAACTAGCTGTAACCTTGAGTAAAATCCTGGATGCTGTGTCAGGTGGCTCAAACGTGTTGCTAATGTAAAAAAAATATTTGCTTGTACCCTTTGCTTTATAAGTGTTGTTTGCACATTCAGTAAAATGAGACTTGAACAGGAAACTGTCTTGTCTCCATTCTTTGTTTCTCTGTCCCCAATTTACACTCCCTCTTTCAGGTAGACCCTGATAAACTAGCCAGCAGGACTATCAGGTTGCCTTGTCTTTTACCAACTTTTAAAGACTCAATACACCAGTGATCACTAGACCCTGCCAGCATATTATATCAATAAGAATGTGAAGGTACATTTAGTGAGTATGCCAGTAACTGCTCAGTTCAAAGTTACAACCTAGGAAATTTCAGAGCCAAGACCACAGTAAGAGATCACCTTATCATTCAGTACATTCCCCTTAATCCTACATTCCTTTGAAGCTTCCTTATTTAGACAGCTGTCCAAATAAAATGTGTTGCTTTCTGCCCCCCACTGATACATCAGTGCCATGTTCTTGGATCCACAGAGATGCTTTATTCTACTCAAATGGAATTGGATACAGAGATGCACAGTCAGATACTATGCAGAGAGAAACCCTTAAACACCCAACACTGAATGAAATTTCCCTATGAAATTCTAGCTCCCCTCAGTTCTCTGCTAACCCTGCAGGAAAGGAGGAAGGAAGAGTGTCATAAGAACAGGAAATTGAGGACACAGGAGAACAATGTCCTGAGCATCAGGCCACAGAAGAAGATGATGCAGCCAGCCTTGAGAGGCCTGATAAACTAGTGTCAGAGAAAATGGGGAGGGGGATCTCACCTATCATGGAACTAGAGAAATAGCATAGGGGTAGAAGGAGGACCCTGGTTGTGACTGGAAGGAGAAGAGGTAGGGGATGACAAAGTGAATAAATCTTAATAAATAAATACATAAGAGACACTGTGATCAAGGTGATAAAGTATAGAGCTCTTCAGGACTGATGGCTTCTTCTTGGGGTTGGTGCCAGGATACAGCAAGGATGAACAGTTTTCCTTAAGAAACTTGGCACTGAGACTGATAAAGTTCCAATAAGTATATGAAAAACACATAACTCAATTGATGTATTTTAAGGAAAAAATATTGTGACACATGGGTAAGAATTTGAATGTGGGAGCAATGGAAATGGAGTGTAATATATATTATATGAAATTCCCACATAAGCAATAAAAATAGCATGGTGACAACTTTACAATGACTTTTAACATGAAGAAAAGTTTCCACTAAAGGAGGGGAGAGTTTGACTTTGTAAGGCATGCTTTCAAGGAACTCTTTACATATCAGAGCCTCCTGGGCATGAACCAGTTACCTCCAGATCATATGAGTTGAGGTGGCATCTCTGAACTAGCAGTTCTGGCACTATGACTGTTTAGAGTGTTTATTTGGAGGACCACAGCAGGCAACACAGCTGCTCTTATGCTCTTATCCTTGGCGTATAATACAGCCCATTTTTCCTATCCCAAAGGCCCAGGTTTAACATTAAATCCCAGGACCAGGAGGATTTATCACTGACCACTGATTAAGACACAACTGCTGACCAAGCCAGGTTGGCCAAGGCAACCCTGCTCATAGAGGGTTGGCAACACTATTGTGCCTCAGCTGTCAAATAGTTTATTTCCCCTAATTTCTACTTTCACATACACTGATCTTTCTCTGTTTCAGCCTAACCAATCACAGGAATTGTTTGGTTTTCTTCTCTTTCCCCACTCTTAAGGACTCAGTACCACAGGGAACCATAGACCCTATCAGGCTTTTATATCAGTAAGAATGTAAAGGTTCACATTCTTAGTATAGGAGTAACTGCTCAGTACAAAGTTTCAACCTAGGATATTTCAGATCCAAAACCACAGTAGGATACCACATTTTCATTTGGTACATTCCTCTTAGTCCCACATCACTTTGAAGCTTCCCTACTTAGGAAGCTGTCCAATTAAATAAACATTAAAGTTTCATTTCCCACCTGACAATGTCACAGAGAATAAAGGTATGGGATCTAGATAAAGGGATGAGATAAAGGCTTGTTGGGTTTCACAAGAAAATTTTGCATGTGCACAGATACTGGACACTGGGAAAAGTTTGTTTATTCATCTCCATGAAACCTCAAGATTCTCTCAGGTTCTGATTGGCTAATATGGAGAATGATGTCATGAAACAGGTGAAGGCCAGTAAGAGTTTCAGGCGCCAGTTATTAAAAGGGCCAAGTGGACAGCCTGCTTGAGAGAAATGCCTCTATCTGGCAAGCTGAAAGCACACAAACTAGAGATGACAATTACTATGGCCAAGAAAGTGTCACATATTTCTTTCAAGTGGTCATTAATAAGGTCAGGTATCCTTGACATGTGATTTTCACATTATCACAGATACCATTATTACTTGTTAAATGCACAGATAGGTCTTCAGTCAGTGAATTACTGAGTGTAAAAATCCTCCCTGACCAAAGCAAATATTTGAACAAAATGCATTTAATTGGGACCTTGCTTATATTTTTATAGAGACAATCCCTGATGTCATGTCACCAAGCAGTCAAATTGTTGCAATCCTTCAGCAGAACTGAAACTTTTCATACTGAACCACAAGTGATAGGCAGAGAGATGGAGACAGAGAGAATAATAGAGCAAAGAGCTAGAGAAACAGTTTCAAAAACAGGTTGAGAGAAAGACCTACAGAAACAAAGATATAAATTGACCTGTACTGAGATACAGACTCCCTTCTGTCTGTTCACTTTTATAAGTATATCAACCTCCAAGCATAACCTCCTAAAATATAGTGCCAAGGAGAATTATGTTTTTCAATATTTTTATTTTAATTTTCATTAATTATAATTTATCACTTTGTATCTTCCCATAAACCCCTCATTTCTTCCCTCCGTATCCTACCTTCTGTCCCCCTTTTCCATGCATGCTCCTTCCCAAGTCCAAGAAATTCAGAGAACTTTCTCTCCTACTTCTAATCCTAGTCTATCAGATCTCATTAGGAGAGGATTGTCTTCCTCAGTGGCCTGGTAAGGCTACTCCCACATCAGGGTGAGGTGATCAAAGAGCAGGCAAATCAGTTCATGTCAGAGGCAGGCCCTGTTCCCATTACTGTTAAACCCACTTGGGCACTGAACTGCCATGGGTTACATTTCTGTAAGGCTTCTAGGTTATCTCCATGCATAGTATTGATTAGAGTATGAGTCTCAGGAAAGACAACCGTGCTCAGATTTTTTGGTTACATTTTGGAGCTCCTGTCCTCTCCAGATCTTACTATTTCCCACTTCTTTCATTAGATTCCATGCACTTGCCCGATGCTAGCCATGAGTCTCAGCATCTGCTTTCATAATGTGCAGGTCAGAGCCTTTCAGAGGCCTTCTGTAGTAGGCTCCTAACTTATTCCCTGTTTTCTCCTTCTTCTAGTGTCCATCCTTTTTTGTCTTTTGGGATGGGTATTGAGCATTTTAGCAAGAGTCCTGCCAATTTATTACTTTCTTTAGGTGTACAGATTGTACTAGGTGTATCCTATATTACATGTGTATATGAGTGAGTATATACCTTGTGTCTTTGTGCTTCTGGGACAGCTCACTTCCACTTCCCATCATTTTCCTGCAAATTTCATGATTTCCTTTTTATTCTGAGTAATATTCTATTGTGTAGATATACCACAACTTCTGTATCCATTCTTCACTTAGAGGGCATCTGGATTGTTTCCAGCTCCTGGCTATTAAAAATAAAGCTGCTACAAACATGTTTGAGCAAATGTCCTTATGTGTACTTGAGCCTCCTTTGAATATATGATTAGGAGGGGTATAGATGAATCTTGAAGAAGCACTATTCCTAGTTGTCTGAGTAAGCACCAGATTGATATATAGAAAGGTTGTATATATTTATATCCACAAAAGCAGTGGAGGAGGATTCCCCTTTGTCCACAATCTCTCCAGCATGTATTGTCACTTTTGTTTTTGATCTTGGCCATTCTGATTGTTAAAAGATGAAATCTCAGAGACATTTTGATTTGCATTCCCTGATGGCTAATGAGGTTGAGCATTTCTTCAAGTAATTCTCTGCCAATTGTTATTCCTCTATCGAGAATTCTCAGTTTAGCTCTGTTCCCCATTTTTTAAATGGATTATTTGATTTGTTGCTTATCAACTTTTTTAGTTCTTTATATATACTTTATATTAGCCCTCTGTCACATAGAGGCTTTGTGAAGATTCTTTCCCAATCTGTCACCCAATGACAGTGTCTTTGGCTTTACAGAAGCTTTTCAGGTTCATGAGGTCTGATTTAATGACTGTTGCTCTTAGAGCCTATGTTGTTGATATTTTGTTCAGGAAGTTGTTTTCTATACCAATGAGTTCAAGGTTCTTACCCACTTTTTCTTCTAATTGATTTAATGTGTCCAGTTGTATGTTCAGGGCTTTGATTCATTTGGACTTTAGTTTTGTTCAGGCTGATAAATATGGATCTATTTACATTTTTTCTACATGTATACGTCCAGTTACACCAGTACCATTTGTTGAAGATGCTAACATTTTTCCATTGTATGGTATTGGCATCTTTGTCAGAAATCAGGAGTCCTTAAGTGTGAGGATTTATTTCTGGGTTTTTTATTCAGTTATATTGATCCACCATTCTGTTTCTATGCCAGTACCATGAAGTTTTGGTTACTGTTGCTCTATAATACAACTTGAGATCAAAGATGGAAATACCTCCTGAAGATCTTTTATTGTTGAGGAATGTTTTAGCAATTCTTGTTTTTCCATATGAAGTTGAGAATTTTTTTCCAGGTCTGTAATGAATTGATTTGGTAATTTGATGGGTATTACATTGAATCGGTACATTGGTTTTGGTAAAATCATCATTTTTACTATGCTCAGACTGCCAAACAATGAGATTGGAAGATCTTTCCATCTTCTGATATCTTCTTCTGATTCTTTTTTTTTTTACAATTTCACCTTTTTTTTTTTTTTTCAATGCAGTTTATTCAGGAACCTTGAACAATCCTCGGACCCTGGGGAAAGCCAGCCCACAACTTAAATAGCCTCTGGGTAGCCAACCCAGGCATGCCATGTGGGCAATGCAGATAGGTCCACATACATGGAAGCAAGCCAGATCCTCAGCCTTAGCCAAATGTGGAGTTGTTCGTGACAGAGAGCACTCACCATCGGGAAGGTGGAAGGCAGAAACCAGCTCCATCTTTAAGGCATAGCATTCCGCAGCTCTATACAGTTCCCCCTTTTTGTTTTGGACGCATCAGGCAAGAGTAGAGGTCTGATCTCTGATATTAGAAATAAATTGGGACTTTATACCGATGTTCATTTAGGTGTCATCCACCCAAAGAGCATCAGACCCATCCAATACCTTTTTCTCAGAGGCGGGACCTGGGGCATCAACCGGCATGCAATCAGACATGCTCTCCTCTGGATCCAAAGCAGCTGACCCTGAGTGGAGTGCTTAGCCTCGCATCCTGAGCGTAACATTTTAGCTTTTTATGGTATCCAACCATGCTTGGGGAGAATGTCCTGCTTCAATGGCTGTAAAGGCCTGAATGATCATGGCTGCATCACACTGTTGTGAGACTCTAATCTTGCATATATACCACAGGAAAACCAAGGAGACCAACACCAGAAGGCCTGCTAACACTCCCATGCCCGCCCATTCCTTCAGATGATTCATGGCTGCAGCAATCCATGATGATAATCCTGTGGCTAGTCCTGCGTCCACTCTGGCAGAATTTACTGTGACAATGGCCACTCTCAGCTGCTCCATCATAGTATCGAATTTTCCAGCCCAATTACCTAAAATATAGCTCAACAATTGTTTAGACAGATTTGCAGCACAGGAAAAATTCTCATGTTATATGCTAGTGACTCAAAGTCCAGCATATTTTCATTGACAGCCAAGTTGAGCGATTTGCCATAGGGTATCAATTTGTTCCTGCACGAGGTCAATCCTCTGATTGAACACCATCAAGCTTCCTTTTAGTTGAGCATTAATTCCTTTATGTACAACTAAGGCATGAGCTACATTGGCTAAATGATTATTCAGGGTCTGAGCAGTCTGCCCAGTATGACTCCTGGCTAATGCCCTGGTGGTAGCTCCAACAGCCGCCAATGAGATGGTAGTAACAATGGTGGCTGTAGTTCCAAGATCCCTTTTCTGTCTGAAGAGAGTCATAGCGTGAGGGGCATCAATGGGCACAGGCACGCAGTGAGGCATGCGAGTAACCAGGGCATACCTAAATTTACTAGCATTCCAGCATTGGGCAAAAAAGCAAGTATCATTACCACAATTACTTGGCTCTATCTGACTAATAATGAATAAAAATGGGGGATATAGACAAACAGGTGTGGGCTTATAGGAAATATTATGAGAAGCCTTAACCCCCTCGTTGAAACATCCTGCATCAGTTCTAGAACTAGCAGTCGTGGTGTCTGAGGTCTGAGTAGTTAGTCAACTGGCATGGAGCACGTCTCGCCCCTGGGGGCAATGGTCTCCTGAACCTACAATTTCACCTTTTTAATAAGAAATAGGAATAAGAAAATTTATAAAGATAGAAAGCAAATGCTATTTTGTTGAAATGGTTTAGTGTTGCTCAAGTTCATTACAGTTTCTGAAATTTTTTCTTTTTTTAACGTTTTGTTTTTTTATTAAATACACTTTATTCATTTTCTATCCCCCCATAAGCCCGTCTGTCCTCCCCTCCTGATCCCACCCTCTCTCCCCTTTCTGCATACATGCCCCTCCTCAGGTCCACTGATAGGGGAGGTTCTCCTCTCCTTCTTTCTGATCTTAGTCTATCAGTTCTCATCAAAAGTGGCTACATTTTCCTCTTCTGTGACCTGGTAAGGCATCTCCCCCCTCAGGGGGAGGTGATCAAAGAGCAGGCAAATCAGATTATGTCAGAGGCAGTCCCTCTTCACATTACTATGTAAGCCGCTTGGACACTGAACTGCCATGGGCTACATCTGTGCAGGGGTCATAGGTTATCTCCATGAATAGTCCTTGGTTGGAATATGAGTCTCTGGAAAGTTCCTTGTGTTCAATTTTTCTTGTTCTGTTGCTCTTCTTGTGGAGTTCCTGTCCTCTCCAGCTCTTATTAATTCCCACTTCTTACATAAAATTCCGTTCACTCTGCCTGACAGTTGGCCATCAGGCTCAGCATCTGCTTTGATAGTCTGTAGGGCAGAGGCTTTCAGAGGCCCTCTGTGGCAGGTTTCTAGTTTGTTTCCTATTTTCTTCATCTTCTGATGTCTATCCTCTTTGCCTTTCAGGATGGAGTTTGAGCATTTTAGTAAGGGTCTTCTCTCTTGCTTAGCTTCTTTAGATTTTAGTGGGTTTGTCCTATGTTGTATGTGTATATAAGTGAGTATATACCATGTGTCTTTTTGCTTCTGGGACAACTCACTCAGGATGATCCTTTACAGGTCCCCCAATTTACCTGCAAATTTCATCATTTCCTTATTTTTCATTGCTGACTATTACATGTACCAAAATTTCTGCATCCATTCTTCAGTTGAGGGGCACCTGTGCTGTTTCCAGCTTCTGGGTTTTACAAATAAAGCTGCTACATACATGGTTGAGCAAATGTTCTTTTTTGTTTACTTGAGCCTTTTTTGGATATATGCCTAGGAGTGGTATGGCTGGATCTTGAGGAAACGCTATTCCTAGTTGTCTGAGAAAGTGCCAGATCAATTTCCAGAATGGTTGTACAAGTTTACATTCCCAATAACAGTGGAGAAGGGTTCCCCTTTCTCCACAACCTCACCAGCATGTGTTGTCACTTGAGGTTTTTTTTTTTTTTTTTTTTTTTTTTTTTTTTTTTTTTTTTTTTTTTTATCTTGGCCATTCTGATGTTTGTAAGGTGAAATCCCAGGGTTGTTTTGATTTGCATTTCCCTAATGGCTAATGAGGTTAAGCATTTCTTTAAGTGCTTCTCTGCCATTCAGTATTCCTCTATTGAGAATTCTCTGTTTAGCTTTGCTCCCTATTTTTTAAGTTGCTTACTTGATTTGCTGCTTTTAAGCTTTTTTAGTTCTTTAGATATATTAGATATGATTCCTCTATCAGATAAAGGGTTATTGAAGATTCTTTCCCAATCTGTAGGCAGTTGCTTTGTTTTGATGACCATGTCCTTTGCTTTACAGAAGCTTTTCAGTTTCATGAGGCCCCATTTATTGATTGTTGCTGTTAGAGCCTGTACTGTTGGTGTTCTGTTCAGAAAGTTTTCTCCTGTACCAATGAGTTCTAGGGTATTCCCCACTTTTTTTTTCTAACTGATTTAATGTGTTTGCTTTATGTTGAGGTCTTTGATCCACTTGGACTTCAGTTTTGTGCAGGGTGATAAATATAGATCTATTTTCATTTTTTTCTACACGTAGACATCCAGTTAGACCATCAGCATTTGTTGAAGATGCTATCTTTTTTTCATTGTATGGATTTTGCGTCTTATTGCTAGAGCAATAAGACAGTTGAAGGAGATCAAGGGGATACAAACTGGAAAGGAACTATCATTTGAAGATGATATACATGAGTGACCCCAAAATCTCTACCAGGGAAATCCTACAGCTGATAAACACCTTCAGCAAAGTGGCTGGATACAAAATTAACTCAAAAAAATCAGTAGCCCTCCTACATACAAAAGACAAAACGGCTGAGAAAGAAATTAGGGAAACAACACCCCTTACAATAGCCACAAATGACATAAGTTACCTTGGAGTAACCCTAACAAAGGAAGTCAAAGACTCGTATGAAAAAAAATTCAAGTCTCTGAAGAAAGAATTAGAAGAAAACATCAGAAGATGGAAAGTTCTCCCATGTGGCTTGGCAGGATTAACATAATAAAAATGGCTGTCTTACCGAAAGCAATCTACATATTCAATGCAATTCTCATCAAATTACCAACACAATTCTTTACAGAACTGGAAAGAAAAATTCTCAACTTCATATAGAATAACAAGAAACCCAGAATTGCTAAAACCATCCTCTACACTAAAAGATCTTCTGGAGGTATCTCCATTCCTGATCTTAAGTTTTACTATAGGGCAACAGTTTTAAAAACTGCATGGTACTGGCATAGAGACAGAATGGTGGATCATTGGAACAGAACAGAGGACCCAGAAATAAAACCCACACACTTATGGACACCCAATCTTCTAATTCTTTCTTCAGAGAATTGATTTTTTTTTATTGTATGTTGACTTACTTGGTTAGGGTCATACCAAGGTACTGTATGTCTTTGACTAAATATAAGAACATATCAAAGATATCTTCCACAATGACTGAGCAGGCGTGACCCCAGGTATGGAGTTGGTTCAATATATAGGAAAACATCAATGTGATCAACCATATTAACAAACTAAAAAAAAAAAAAAAAAAAAAAAAAACATGATCATCTCCTTATATGATGAAAAAGCATTTGACAAAATCCAACATTCATTCATGTTTAAAGTCTTGGAGAGATCAAAGACACAAGGCACATATGTAAATATAGTAAAAGCAATATACAGCAAGCCTACAGCCAACATCAACCTAAAAACAGAGAAACTTAAAGCAATTCCACTAAAATCAGGGAAAAGGCAAGGCTGCCCACTCTCTATACATCTCTTCAACATAGTTCTAGAAGTCCTTGCTAGAACAGTAAGACAATTGAAGTATTTCAAAGGGATAGAAAACAAAAATAATGAAGTCTAAGTATCACTATTTGCAAATGATATGATACTATGCCAGAACGACCTCAAAAATTCTACCACGGAAATCCTACAGCTGATAAACAACTTCAGCCCAGTGGCTGGATACAATATTAACTCAAAAAATCAGTAGCCCTCATGTATACAAAAGACAATAGGGCTGAAAAAGAAATTAGGGAAACAAAAAGGTATTATATTATCTAACTATGACTTAACTCATAATCCTTCCCAAACATTTCCTCACTGGAGACTCCACATGTAAATAATGGTCTTCAAGAGGACATTGCATTGAAAACTACCAGTAATTGGAAGAAGATGAAGGGACTTTTAGGCTAAAAGAACATAGTTATCCTGAAAGTTTGCCATTCAATATATTGATTAAAGTCCCAGAAACTTCCAAGTACTAAAGAACAGGCCTGTCAATCTCCTTTGGAAAAAAATGTGAAATATTTCCATAATGGAGTATTCTTAAGCTAAGAAAATGACATCATGGTATTTCCAGACAAATGGATAGAACCAAGAAAAATCATCCTGGGTGAAGTAACTAAAATGAAGATGGAAAATATGGTATGTATTCACTTATTAGGAGCATCATCTGACAAAGAGTTTATTGACCCTCCGTTTTCCTTTTACACTCAACAATCTTTCTCTGTTTCAGCCAAAACAGTCCTAGGAAAGGTCTGGTTTTCTACTATTTTCCCTGATCTTAAATACTCAATACCCCAGGAAACCCTAGACCTTGCCAGCCTATTATATAAATAAGAATGTGAAGGTACATTTAGTGAGGACATGAGTACCTGCTCAGTTTAAAGTCATAACCTAGGAAATTTCAGATCCAAAACCATAGTAGGAGAACACATTGTCATTGGGTACATTCACTTAATCCCACATCACTTTGAAGTTCCCTATTTTGGAAGATGTCCAAATAAACATTAAATTTTCATTTCCTACCTGACATTGTCTCAAAAATAAACTGGAATAAAGGTGTGGAATCTGGATAAATGGATGAAATTAAGGCTTGTTGGGTTTCATACACACACACACACACACACACACACACACACACAAAGTCATATGTGCACAGGGTCAGAGATAAAGGACAATAAGGAATTTTTGTTTTGTTGTCTCCATGGAAACCTCAAGATTCTCTTAGGTTCTGATTGGCTGAGTGGGAGAATGATGTCATGAAAAAGGTGAAAGCCAGTAAGAGTTTCAGGAGCCAGTTATTAAAAGGGTCAAGTGGACAGCCTATTGGAGTGAAATGGTGGTCACTGTGACAGGCCTCAATATGGGCAGCTAAAGCAAACAACACAAAGATGACAATTCCTGTGTCCAAGAATCTTAGTTCAGGAAAAAATGTCACCTATTTCTTTCAAGTTGTCATTAATAAAGTCAACTGTCCTTGACATGTGACTTTTACTTTATCACAGATTCCATTTTTATTTGTTAAATCCACAGACATGTCCTTAGTCAGTGAATTACTTACTGTCAAATGTTCCCTGACCAAGGCAACTCTTTGTACAAAGAGCTTTTAATTGGGACCTTGCTTATATTTTAAGAGAGACCATCCATGATGTCATGTCAGCAAGCACCCATCTTGTTGTAGTCCTTCAGATAAACTGAGAGCAATTGAATCACAAATGGCAGGAAGAGAGAGAAAGAGCTAGAAGGACAGATACAGAAATAGACTGAGATCTTCAGAAACAAAGACATAAAGTCACAGAAACAAAGAAACAGAGACTCCTTTGTGTCTGGTCACTTACATTGGCATATCAACCTCAAAGCAAACCATCCTATAATATAACTCCATTAGGAATTACATTATCCTTCAATTCCATATCATCTAACCTTTCCCAGACATTTTCTTATTGTGGACTAATCTTGTAAATAAATGAGGTTCAAGGGGACATTGCAATTCAAATCACCAGGAAGTTGAAGAAGTTAGAGGGACTTCTAGGCTAAAAGAACATAGTTATCCTGAGAGTCTGCCATTCAAATACAATGATTAAAGTCACATCTACTTCCAAGTTCTAAAGAAAGGGACTGACAATCTCCATTGTGAAAAATGTCGATTATTTCCATAATGGAGTATTATTCAGCTAAGAAAATGACATCAGGATATTTTCAGGCAAATGTATGAAACCCAAAAAATCAACCTGTGTGAAGTAAATAAAATGCATAAAGACAAATATGGTATGTATTCACTTATTAGGAGGTCTCCTAATAGTGCTGGATGAAGTTTGAATAGGAAATCTTTTATGACCAAGCCAATCTTCCACTGGGGGATTGAGTGGCAGTGAATTTGAGTTGTTGGGCAAGGGGTTCCTATGGAAATTTTCAAAGAACCAAGCTCTTGTTATTAAAATATATCACCCTCCAACCTGAACTGATAGATCAGTGCCATGTTCTTGTACACAGGGGGAAGCTTCCTTCTGCATCAAGTGGGAATGCATAGAGACCCACTGTCTGATATAATACAGTGAGAGACCTTAAAACACCCAGCTCTAAATGGGATTTCAATATGAAATACTCCCTCCCCTCAAATTCTGGGAATTCTGCAGGAGGGGAGGAAGAGAGAATGTGATAAGCAGAGGGAATTGAGGACAGGAGGAGAACAATGCCCTGAGAATCAGACCACAGAGGAAGATCATGCAGCCAGCCTTGAAGAGACCTGATAAGCTAGGATCAGATAGAAGAGGAAGGAGGTCCTTCAGAATCATCGAACTACAAAAACGGCTTAAGGGCTTAAAAGGGGGGGGGTTGGTTGAACTTGAAGAAAGAGTGGAGGTGTCAGTATAAGGAATACAAAATGAACAAATCATAAAGAATTCATAAGAAAAACAGTGATCAAGTTGATGGATTATAGAGATCTTCAGGACTGATGGCTTCTTCTTGGGGATGGTGGCAGGGTGAGGCAATGATGAAATCAGTTTTCTTTAAGGGACTTGGCACTGAGACTCTGATCATGTTCCAATGACTATATGAACAACACATACTCCAATTGAGGTCTTTAAAAATATTGACCAATGGATAGGAATTTGAATATGGGATCATTGTAAAAAGACTCTAATGTATAATATATGAAATTTTCACATAACCATAAAAATAATATGTTGAGCACTTTTACAATGACTTTTAAATGGAGAAAAGATTCCTCTAAAGGAGGGCATAGTTTGACTTTGTAAGGCATGCTTTCTAGGAACTCATTATGTAGCAGAGAATCTTAGCCATGAACAAGTAGTTATCATGCCTACCTCAGACCACATGAGCTCAGCTGGCACCTCTGAACAAGCAGTCATGGCACTAACACTCTGTTTAAAGGGTTTTTCTGGATGACCACAGAAGGAAACACAGCTGCTCTTGTGTCCTAGTCATATAAGAGGGATGAATTGCTCTGTCTTGAAGGCCCAGTTTTAACTGTAAATATCAGAAGCAGGAGGGTTCCTCACTGACACTGAATAGGACAAAGCTTCAGATTCAGTAGATCAGCCAAGGCAACCCTGCTCATTGAGGGTTGCTAACACTAGTACAGAACAACACCAGATGTCAAATAGTTTATATCCCATCAGTTCTCCTTTTAAAGTAACCAAAATTTCTCTGTTTCAGCTGAAAGAGTCCCAGTTTCTTTCTTTTTTCCATACTCTCAAAGACTCAATAGCCCATGGAATACTAGACACTGCCAGCTTATTATATCAATAAAAATGTGAAGGTCCATTTAGTGAGTATGCCAATAAATGCTGTTTAATGTCACATGCATGGAAATTTCAGATCCAAGACCACAGTATGAGACCACTTTGTCAATCGGTACATTCCCTTTAATCCAACATCACTTTTAAGCTTACCTACTTAGGAAAGAATCTTTTCAATTAAATAGACATTAAAGTTTCATACCTGACATTGTCACAGAGGTAAACAAGACTAAAGGTGTGGTATCTGGATAAAGGGAAGAGAAAAAGGCTTGCTGTGTTTCACAAAAAAGTCATGTGTGCACAGGATCAGAGATACTTGACACTAAAGAAAGATTGTTTACTCATCTCCATGAAAACTTTAAGATTCTCTCAGGTGCTGATTGGATGAGAGGGACAATGATATCATGCAATAGGAACCAGTATTTAAAAGGCCCAAGTAGACAGCTGGCTTGAGAGAAAGGCTGAGCAGCACTTCATGCCTCAGTCTGGGCAGCTGAAAGCACATAAACTCAGAGATGACAGGTCCTGTGCCCAAATTCTTAGTTCAGGAAAAGTGTCAGATATTTTTTTTTCAAGTGATCATTAAAATTCATGGGTCTTTGACATGTGAGTTTCACCTTATTACAGTTTCGTTTAATATTTGATAATGTACAGATATGTCCTCAGTCAATGAACTACTTACTGTGAAAATGCTCCCTCACCAGGGAAAATCTTTGAACAAAATGCTCTAAATTGTGATATTGCTTACATTTTTGCAGAGACCATCCAGGATGTCACTACAGCAAGCAGTCATTCTGTCGTAGTCCTGCAGCAGAACTGAGAGATTTTCATACTGAACCATGAATGGCAGCAGACAGTGAAAGACTGAGAAAGTTGTAGACAGACATTTTCAGAAATAGAGAGACTGAGACAGACAGATAAAAAGAAATAAATGACAGAGACCAAGAGACATAGACTCCATTTTTTTTCTGGTAACTTTCATTGGCATATCAAACTCAAAACAAACCATCCTCTAATATAACTCCAATAGTAATTACATTATATAATAAGGCCATAGCATCTAACCTTTCCCAGAAATTTCTTCATTCTGGACTAATCTTGTAAATTAATGAGCTTAAAGGGGACATTACAATTCAAATCAGCAGGAAGTAGAAGAACTTGGAGGGACTTCTAGGCTAAAAAAACATAGTTATCCTGAGAGATTGTCATTCAATACAATGATTAAAGTCCCAGCAAATTCCAAGTTCTAAAGAAATGGGCTGACAATCTCCTTTGTGAAAAATGTGGATTATTTCCATAAAGGAGAATTATTCAGCTAAGAAAATGACATCAGGATACGTTCAGGCAAAAGGATGGAACCAGGAAAAACCATCCTGGGTAAAGTAACTAAAATGCATAAAGATAAATATGGTATGTATTCACTTAGTAGGAGGTCTCCTAATAGTGCGGGATAAAGTTCCAATAGGCCATCTCTTGTGACCAAGCCAATCTTCAATAGAGGGATTAGGTGGCAGTTAATTGAATTGTGTAGCCAGGGTAACCTATGAAAATCTTCAAGCAACCCAGGCTGTTTTTAATAAAATATGTAGCTTTCAGTCCTCAACTGATAGATCAGTACCATGTTCTTGGATCCACAGAAATGCTTCCTCTTCCATTAAATGGGATTGCCTACAGAGACCCATAGTCCAGTATTATGCAGAGAAAGACCTTTAAATACCCAGCTCTAAATGGGATTTCATTAAAAAAATCTTCCTCACCTCAGAGCTCTGGGAAGCCTGCAGGAGAGGAGGCAGGAGGGGTGTCATAAGTAGAGGGAATTGAGGACACAAAGAGAAAAATATCCTGAGAATCAGACCACAGAGGATGCTGATGCAGCCAGCCTTCTTTATACCTGATGAGCTACAGCCAGATAGAAGGTGGAGGAGGGCCTCCCATATCAGGGAAATAGAGAAAGATGGTAAAGGTAGTAGAAAGAGTCTGAGTGAAACTGGAAGGAGAAGAGGGAGGGGGCAGCAGAGGAAATACAAAGGGAATAAATGGTAATAAGTAAATGCATAAAAAAAAATCTGTGATAAAGATAATGAAATATAGAGCTCTTCAGGACTGATGGCTTCTTTTTGGTGGAGGTGGCAGGGTGAGGCACGGATGAACTCAGTTTTCTTTTTCTTTTTTTTTTTCAATGCAGTTTATTCAGGAACCTTGAACAATCATCTGACCCTGGGTAAAGCCAGTCCACTTTAAATAGCCTCTGGGTAGCCAACCTCAGCATGCCACGTGGGCAATGCAGATAGGTCCACATACATGGAAGCAAGCCAGATCCTCAGCCTTAGCCAAATGTGGAGTTGTTTGTGACAGAGAGCAGTCACCATCGGGAAGGTGGAAGGCAGAAACCAGCTCCATCTTTCAGGTGCGGCATTACGCAGCTCTCTACAGTTCCCCCTTTTTGTTTTGGACGCATCAGGCAAGAGTAGAGGTCTGATCTCTGATATTAGAAATAAATTGGGACTTTATACTGATGTTCATTTAGGTGTCATCCACCCAAAGAGCATCAGATCCGTCCAATACCTTTTTCGCAGAGGCGGGACCTCGGGCATCAACCAGCATGCAATCAGACATGCTCTTCTCTGGGTCCAAAGCAGCTGACCCTGAGTGCAGTGCATAGCCTCGCATCCTGAGTGTAATATTTTGGCTTTTTATGGTAGCCAACCATGCTTGGGGAGAATGTCCTGCTTCAATGGCTGTAAAGGCCTGAATGGTCATGGCTGCATTACGCAGTTGTGAGACTCTAATCTTGCATATATACCACAGGCAAACCAAGGTGAACAAAACCAGAAGGCCTGCTAACGCTCAAATGCCCGCCCATTCCTTCAGATGATTCATGGTTGCAGCAATCTATGATGATAATCCGGTGGCTAGTCCTGCGTCCACTCTGGTAGAATTTACCGTGACAATGGCCACTCTCAGCTGCTCCATCGTAGTATCAAATTCTCCAGTCCAATTACCTAAAATATAGCTCGACAATTGTTTAGACAGATTTGCAGCACAGGAAAATTTCTCATGTTGTATGCTAGTGACTCAAAATCCAGCATACTTTCATTGACAGCCAAGTTGAGCGATTTGCATAGGTTATAAATTTGCTCCTGTATGAGGTCAATCCTCTGATTGAACACCATCAAACATCCTTTTAGTTGAGCATTGATTCCTTTTTGTACATCTAAGGCATGAGCTACATTGGCTAAAAGGTTATTCAGGGTCTGAGCAGTCTGCCCAGTATGACTAATGCCGTGGTGGTAGCTCCAACAGCCGCCAATGAGATGGCAGTAACAATGGCAGCTGTAATTCCAGGATCTCTTTTCTGTCTGAAGAGAGTCATAGCATGAGGGCATCAACGGGCACAGGCACCCAGCGAGGCATGCAAGTAACCAGGTAGTAAATTTACTAGCATTATAGCATTGGGCAGAAAAGCAAGTATCATTACCACAATTACTTGGCTCTATCTCGCTAATAATGAATAAAAATGGGGGATATAAACAAACAGGTGTGGGCTTATAGGAAATATTATGAGAAGCCTTAACCCCATCGTTGGAACATCCTGCATCAGTTCTAGAACTAGCAGTGGTGGTGTCTGAGGTCTGAGTAGGTTCAGGAGACCATTGCCCCCAGGGGCGAGATGTGCACCATGTAAATTGACTAACTCCATGTTTTCCTCCACTTTTGAAAGTTATTTAAGGTTCTTAAATTATTTTTTCCCTTTTTTTTGAAGTTTTCATCAATTACACTTTATTCATTCTGCATCCCCCCATAAGCCCCTTCCTCCCCTCCCAATCCCACCCTCCCTCCTCCCTCTGCATGCATGCCACTCCCCAAGTGCACTGATAGGGGAGGTTCTCCTCTCCTTTCTGATCTTAGTCCATCAGTTCACATCAAAAGTGGCTGCATTGTCCTCTACTATGGCCTGGTAAGGCTGCTTCCCCTCAGGAGAAGGTGACTAAAGAGCAGGCCAGTCAGTTCATGTCAGAGGCAGTCCCTCTTCACAATACTATGTAACCCAATTGGACTCTGAACTGCCCTGGGCTACATCTGTGTAGGGGTTCTCAGTTATCTCTATGAATATTCCTTGGTTGGAGTATGAGTCTCTGGGAAGTTCCCTGTGTTCAAATTTTCTTGTTCTGTTGCTCTCCTTGTGGAGACCCTGTCCTCTCCAGCTCTTACTATTTCCCAGTTCTTACATAAAATTCCATTCACTCTGCCCAATAGTTGCCCATCAGGTTTAGCATCTGCTTTGATAATCTGTAGGGCAGAGGCTTTCAGAACCTCTGTGGTAGGTTCCTAGGTTGTTTCCGTTTTCTTCTTCTTCTGATGTCCATCCTCTTTGCCTTTCCGGATGGGGATTGGACATTTTAGTTAGGGTCCTCTCTCTTGCTTAATTTCTTTAGATGCACAGGTTTTAGTGGGTTTGTCCTATGTTGTATGTCTATATCAATGAGTATATACCATTTGTGTCTTTTTGCTTCTGGGACAACTCACTCAGGATGATCCTTTCCTGATCCCACCATTTATCTGAAAATTTCATGATTTCCTTTTTTTTCATTGCTGAGTAATATTCCATTGTGTAGATGTACCACATTTTCTGCATCCATTCTTCAGTTGAGGGGCATCTGGGTTGTTTCCAGCTTCTGGCCATTACAAATAAAGCTGCTACAAACATCGTTGAGCAAATTTCCTTTTTGTGTGCGCCTCTTTTGGATATATGCCTGGGAGTGGTATGGCTGGATCTTGGGGAAGCACTATTCCTAGTTGTCTGAGAAACTGCCAGATTGATTTCCAGAGTGGTTGTACCAGTTTACATTCCCACCAGCAGTGGAGAAGGGGTCCTCTTTCTCCACAACCTCTCCAGCATGTGTTGTCAGTTGAGTTTTTGATTTTGGCCATTCTGATGGGTGTAAGGTGAAATCTCAGGGTTGTTTTGATTTGCATTTCCCTAATGGCTAGTGAGGATGAGCATTTCTTTAAGTACTTCTCTGCCATTTGGTATTCCTCTACAGAGAATTCTCTGTTTAGCTCTGTTACCCGTTTTTTAAGTGGGTTACTTGGTTTGCTGTTTTTTAGCTTCTTTAATTCTTTATATATACTTGATATGAGTCCTCTGTCAGATAAAGGGTTGGTGAACATTCTTTCCCAATCTGTAGGTGGTCGCTTTGTTTCGATGACGGTGTCCTTTGCTTTGCAGAAGCTTTTCAGTTTCATGAGGTCCCATTTATTGATTGTTGCTCTCAGAGCCTGTGCTGTTGGAGTTCTGTTCAGGAAGTTTTCCCCTGTACCAATGAGTTCTAGGATATTCCCACTTTTATTTCAAGCTGATTTAATGTGTCTGGTTTTATGTTGAGGTCTTTGATCCACTTGGACTTCAGTTTTGTGCAGGGTGATAACTACGGATCTATTTGGATTTTTCTACATGTAGACATCCAGTTGGACCAGCTCCATTTGTTGAAGATGCTATCTTTTTTCCATTGTATGGTTTTGGCGTCTTTGTCAAATATCAGCTGTCCATAAGAGTGTGGGTTTATTTCTGGGTCCTCTGTTCGGTTCCATTGATCCACCATTCTGTTTCTATGCCACTACCATGCAGTTTTTAAAACTGTTGCTCTATAGTACAACTTAAGCTCACGGATGGAGATACCTCCAGAAGATCTTTTATTGTAGAGGATTGTTTTAGCAATTCTGGGTTTCTTGTTATTCCATATGAAGTTGAGAGTTTTTCTTTCCATGTCTGTAAAGAATTGTGTTGGTAATTTGATGGGCATTGCATTGAATCTGTAGATTGCTTTTGGTAAGAAGGCCATTTTTACTATGTTAATCCTACCAAGCCTTGAGCATGGGAGATCTTTCCATCTTCTCATATCTTCTTCTAGTTTTTTCTTCAGAGATTTGAAATTTTTTTCATACAAGTCTTTTGACTTCCTTGGTTAGGGTTACTCCAAGGTACCTTATGTCATTTGTGGCTATTGTGAAGGGTGTTGTTTCCCTAATTTCTTTCTCAGCCCTTTTGTCTTTTGTATACAGGAGGGCTACTGATTTTTTTGAGTTAATTTTGTATCCGGCCACTTTGCTGAAGGTGTTTATCAGCTGTAGGAGTTGCCTGGTAGAGTTTTTGGGGTCACTCACGTATACTATCATATCATCTGCAAATAGTGATAATTTGACTTCTTCCTTTCCCATTTGTATCCCTTTGATCTCCTTCAACTGTCTTATTGCTCTAGCAAGGACTTCCAGTACTATGTTGAAGAGATATGTAGAGAGTGGGCAGCCTTGTCTTGTCCCTGATTTCAGTGGGATTGTTTAAGTTTCTCTCCATTCAGTTTGATGTTGGCTATAGGTTTATTGTATATCGCCTTTACTATGTTTAGATATGTGCCTTGTATCCCTGATCTCTCCAATACTTTAAACAGAAATGGATGTTGGATTTTGTCAAAGGCTTTTTTAGCATCTAGGGAGATTATCATGTGTTTTTTTTCTTTCAATTTGTTAATATGGTGGATCAAATTGATGCATTTCCGTATATTCAACCATCCCTGCATGCCTGGGATGAAGCCTGCTTGGTCATGGTGGATGATATCTTTGATGTTTTCTTGTATTTGGTTTTCAAGTATTTTGTTGAGTATTTTTGCATCAATGTTCATAAGGGAGATTGGCCTGAAATTCTCTTTCTTTGTTGAGTCTTTGTGAGGTTTAGGTACTAAGGTGACTGTGGCTTCATAGAATGAGTTTGGTAATGTTCCTTCTGTTTCTATTTTGTGGAATAGTTTGAAGAGAATTGGTGTTAGCTCTTCTTTGAAGGTCTGGTAGAATTCTGCGCTGAAACCATCAGGTCCTGGGCTTTTTGTGAATGGGAGACTTTTGATGACTGCTTCTATTTTCTTGGGGGATATAGGACTATTTAATTGATTTACCTTGTCATGATTTAGCTTTGGTAAG
Source organism: Meriones unguiculatus (assembly GCF_030254825.1). Taxonomy (NCBI): domain Eukaryota; kingdom Metazoa; phylum Chordata; class Mammalia; order Rodentia; family Muridae; genus Meriones; species Meriones unguiculatus. The sequence goes on from NW_026843709.1 coordinate 13,488,162, forward strand.
TGGAATCAATCAAGAAAATTGTCCATTTCCTTTAAATTTTCAAATTTTGTTCTGTATAGACTTTTGAAGTAAGTCCTAATGATTGCTTGGATTTCCTCAGTGTCTGTGGTTATGTCCCCCTTTTCATTTCTGATTTTGTTGATTTGGATGGTGTCTCTCTGCCTTTTAGTTAGCTTGGATAAGGGTTTCTCTATCTTGTTGATTTTCTCAAAGAACTAGCTCTTGGTTTCATTGATTCTTTGAATTGTTTTATTTGTTTCTAATTTATTGATTTCAGCCCTGAGTTTGATTATTTCCAGCTGTCTGCTCCTTCTTGGTGTGTCTGCTTCTTCTTTTTCTAGGGTTTTTAAGTGAGCCATTAAGTTGCTTGAATGTGATGTCTCAAATTTCTTCTTGAAGGCACCTAGTGCTATGAACTTTCCTCATAGCACTGCTTTCATTGTGTCCCACAAGTTTGGCTATGTTGTGTCTTCATTTTGAGTTCTTGGAAGATTTTAATTTCTTTCTTTATTTCTTCCCGGACCCAGCTGTCTTTTAGTAGCAAGTTGTTCACTTTCCATGTGTGTGTAGGCTTTTTGCTATTTCTGTTGTTACTGAGGTCCAGCTTCATTCCATGGAGATCAGACAGGAAACAAGGGATTATTTCAATCTTCCTGTATTTGTTGAGGCTTGCTTTGTGACCAACTATGTGGTCCATTTTGGAGAAGTTTCCATGAGGTGCTGAGAAGAAGGTAAATTATTTTGTGTTTGGGTGTAAGGTTCTGTATATGTCTGTTAGGTCCATTTGATTCATGACCTCTGTTAGAGATATTGTTTCTTTCTTTAATTTCTGTTTTGTTGACATGTCCTTTGTTGAGAGTGGGGTGTTGAAGTCTCCCACTATTAGTGTGTGGGGATCTATGTGTGGTTTAAGTTTTATCAATGTTTCTTTCACAAATGTGGGTGCCCTTGTATTTGGGGCATAGATGTTCAGGATTGTGATGTCTTCTTGGTGGAATTTTCCCTTGATGAGTATGAAGTGTCCTTCCCCTTCTCTTTTGATTAATTTTGGTTGAAAGACCATTTTATCAGATATTACAATGGCTACTCCTGCTTGCTTCTTGGGTCCATTTGCTTGAAAAGCCGTCTTCCATCCCTTTACCCTCAGTTAATGTCTATCTTTGTGACTTAGGTGTGTTACTTGTATACAACAGATTGCTGGGTTTTGTTTACACATCCATTCTATTAGTCTGTGTCTTTTTATTGGAGAATTAAGTCCATTGATATTGAGAGAGAGTAATGGCCAGTGGCTGTTAAATCCTTTGACTTTGATGTTGGCTGTGGTCATACTGTTGTGTGCTTGGTTGCTTTTTGTTTTACTGAAGTGAGGTTATTTATTTCCTGTGTTTTCTTGAATGTAGCTAGCTTTCTTGGGTTGTATTTTCCCTTCCAGTGTCTTCTGTAATGCTGGATTTATTTGTAGATATTGTTGAAATTTGTTTTTGTCATTGAATATCTTATTTTCTCCGTCTAAGAGAACTGTGAGTTTTGCAAGGTATGTAGCCTGGGCTGACATCTGTGTTCTCTTAGGGTCTGCATGATATCTGTCCAGGCCCTTCTGGCTTTCATAGTCTCTGTTGAAAAGTCAGGTGTGATTCTAATGGGTTTGCCATTATATGTCACTTGGCCTTTTTCTCTTGCAGCTTTTAGTATTTTTTCTTTGTTCTGTATACTAACAGTTTTGATTATTATGTGGCGGGAGGATTTTCTTTTCTGGTCTAATTTATTGGGTGTTCTATAGGCCTCTTGTATTCTTATTGGCCTCTCCTATAAGTTGGGGAAATTTTCTTCAATGATTTTGTTGAAAATATTTTCTGGGCCTTGGTGCAGGGAATCTTCTTTTTCCTCTATTCCTATTATTCTTAGGTTTTGTCTTTTTATGTTGTCTTGGATTTCTTGGACGGTCTGTGTCAGGAATTTTTTAGATTTACCATTTTCTTTGACAGATACATCATTTCTTCCATTGTATCTTCTACACCTGAGATTCTTTCTTCCATTTCTTGTAGCCTATTGGTTATGCTAACCTCTGTAGTTCCTGCTTTCTTCCCTAAGTTCTTTCTCTCCACAATTTTTTCCATTTGTGTTTTTTTTTTTAATTTTTCCAATTCTATCTTCAGGTCTTGAGCTATTTTGTTGGTTTCCTTCCCCTGTATGACTGTATTTTCATGTTTTTCCGTCAATTCCTTCAGCTGTTTGTTTGAACAATTCACTGTTTCTTTTATTTCATTCAGTGATTTAAGCATTTCTTCTCTAAAGGCTACATACTTTTTGGCTTTAGCTTCTTCTATTTCTTTTTGTATTTTATTTGTTTCCTCTGTTATCATCTTCTTGAGCATAGATGTTAGGTCGTCTCCTTGAATTTCATTTATGCTTGGGTGTCTAGGGCTATTTGCCCCTGGATAACTGGGTTCTGGAGATGCCATAATGTTCTGGCTTTTGTTGGTTGAACTTTTACGCTGTCCTCTACCCATTGGGCTATCTTAGTTGTTTGAATTTAGTTTCTGGTTATTCCTGGACTCTTGTAGTGGAGAGAATCCCTTTGGCAGGAAGATGATTTTTCCTGAAGGAAGCCTTCCCAGCTTTTTGGGTATAGTCCCTGGATGTCCAGTGTTTTTCAGGAGTTGCTACAGCTCACCTCAGGCCTAGAGACCTGGGTGATAACTGTGGTCCTGATTAGTCAGGAGGGCTCTCCTCTCACCGGGAGATGTCCTGGGGGAAGCTGCCCTCCTTCTGGGTTTCTTGCTGTAAATTTAGTCATCAGCTGTGGTAATCTGTGGCGGGTGAGTACTGCTCTGGTGTCTTGGGGCACTCAGTTCTGTCTGTTTGCAATCTGCAGTCTGCTAGACTTTTCCTAGGTGACCCCAGCAGCACGGTTTCTTCCTTCTATGTGGGGTCCTCTCTGAACAGGGGTTCCCAGTCTCTGTTGTATTGGGGCTCACAGCTTGTCTGTACTGCGGAGCTGAGTGCAAAGCTCTTTGTGCGATGCAGGAGCTTGGCTGTGATTGAGGCAGAGACTTTCCGGGGAGAGACTGGGTGACCTACGATCAGACCCACAAACCTGCTTCTCTGTGGGGTCCCCCCGTGACTGGGATTCCCAGTCTCAGGTACCCTTGTGCCAAAGGATCAGCCTGGGAAAGTGGCTGGGACCTGCCCGCTTGCGGCTCTAGCCCAGAAACCCAAAGCTCATGTTACCCGGGATTTCTTCCAGGTTCTGGCTGGGTAGCAGTGAGTGGACCAGACCTGATTCCCCCGTCGTGGGAGTCTCCCCTCACCTGGGAAACATGATTGATGTAGTTTCAGGGCCCCGAGTTCAGTCTTCTGGTCTCTACACGGAAAGTGCTGTCCTGCTGCTCAGATGCGCTGTTTTCCCGGCGCCGCCATCTTGGCTCCCCCTGGCATCGATCCAAACTCATTTTTCTTTAAGGGACATGACACTGAGACTCTGTCATGTTTCAATGCATAGATGAAAAACTCATACTTGATGTATGCTTGATGCATTTTCCAGAAAAAAAAATAGTGTGAAACCGGTAGTAATTTGAATATGGAAGCAATGGAAAAGAAATGTAATGTATGTTATACGAAATTCCCACATAATCAATAAAAATTATATGTTGACAACTTTTACAATGACATGGAAAATAATTCTGCTAAAGCAGGGCAGAGTTTGTCCATATAGTATGCTTTACAGGAACGCATTACATAACAGAAAATGCTAGCCAAAAAATTGTGTTTACCCAGCTACTTCAGACCCCATGAGCTGAGTGGCACCCCACAACAAGCAGTCCTGACACTACTACTACATTTAGGGGGTTTGCTGGAGGACAGAACTGCTATTGTGTCCTAATCATTAACAAGTACCCATTTCTCTGTCCCGGAGGCCCAGTTTTAACTGTAAACCACAGGGGTTCCTCACAGACCACTGTTGAGGACACAGCTGCAGATCCAGGGTTGGCAACACTAGTGTGGAACAGCACCAGTTGTCAAATAGTTTATTTCCCTGCAGTTCTCCTTTTACACTAACCATTCTTAATCTGTTTCAGGAAAAACAATCCCAGGAACTACCTGGTCTCCTTCTCTTTTCCCTGCTCTTAAAGTCTTGATAGCACAGGGAACCCAAGGCCCTGCAAACCTCTTATATCAATAAGAATGTAAAGGTACTTTTAGGGAGTATGCCAGTAACTACTCAATTCAAAGTCACAATCTAGGAAATTTCAGAACCAAGACCACAGTAGAAGACCACATTCTCTTTTGGTACATTCCCCTTTACCCCTCATCGCTTTCAAGCTTCCCTACTTAGGAACCTGTCCAATTAAAAACACACTTAAAATGTCATTTACAACCTGACATTGTCACAGAAGTAAAAAGGATTAAAGGTGTGGGATCTGGATAAAGGGATGAAAGTAAGGCTTGTTGGGTTTCACAAGAAAAAGCAACTTGTGCCAAGGATCAGAGATAATGGACACTAAAGAATGTTTGTTTACTCATCTCTATGGAAACCTCAAAATTTTCTCATAGACTGACTGGCTGAGAGGGAGAATGATGTCACATAAAAAGTTAAAGCCAGTGAGAGTTTCAGGAGCCAGTATTTAAAAGGCCCAACTAGACAGCCTGCTTGAGAGAAAGGCTGAGCAGCCCTACATGCCTCTTTCTGAGAGCTGAATGAACACAACCCAGAGATGACAATTCCTGTATCCAAGACTCTTAGTTCAGGAAAAGGGTCAGATATTTCTTTCAGGTGTTTATTAATTAAGTCATGTGCCCTTGACATGTGACATTCACATTATTACATATTCCACTATTATTTGTTGATTGCACAGATATGTGCTCAGTCTTTGAATTTACTTACTGTGAAAATGCTCCTTGAACAAGGCAAATCCTCGAATAAAATTCTTTAAATTGTGACGTTGCTCAAATTTTCACAGAGATCATCCATGAGGTCACATAAGCAAGCACTCATCTTGTTGTAGTCCTTCAAAAGAATTGAGAGCTTTTCATACTGAACCATAAGCAGCAGTTTTAGAGAGGGAGACTGAAAGAAAAACATCTACACAAAAATATTCAGAAATAGAGAGAATGAGACAGACAAAAACAAAAACATAAATTCACAGACACTGAGAGACAAAGACTCCATTATTTCTGGTCACTTTCATTGGTATATGAACCTCAAAGCACACCATCCTATGAAATAATTCCAATAGGAATTGCATTAAGTTACATTATGCACAGAGAGATCTTAAATTACATCTAACAGGGCCATACCATCTAAACTTTGCCAAACATTTCCTCAATGTGGTCTAATCTTGTAAATAGAAGAGCTTCAAGGGGACATTGCAATTCAAATCACCAAAAAGTGGAAGAAGATGGATGGATGGAATTCTAGGCTAAAAGAACATAGTTATCCTGTTAGTTTGTCATTCAATACAATGACTAAAGTCCCAGCCACTTTAAAGATCTAAAGACAGGACAAATAATTTCTTTTGGGAAAAATGTGGAATATTTCCATAATGAAGTATTATTCAGATAGAAAATTACATTATGATACTTTCAGTCAAATGGATGGAACCAGAAAAAAATCATACTTGGTAAAATAACTAAAGTGCAGAAAGACAAATATGGTATGTGTTCACTTTTTACAAGGTTTCCTAATAGTGGGAGATAAAGTTCCAATAGGCCATCTATTATAAGAAAGCCAGTATTCCACTCGGGGGTTTGGGTGGCAATTAATTGAGTTGTGGTGCCAGAGCATCCTAGAGAAATTTTCAAACAACGCAGTGTGTTGTTATTTAAATATATTGCTCTCTGCCCTTGACTGATGGATCAGTGTCATGTTCTTGGATCCACAGAGATGCTTTCTCCTGCATCAATTGAATTGATTATAAAAAAACTCAGTCCGATATTATGCACAGAGAGACCTTAAAACAACCAGCTCTAAATAGGATTTCCCTATGAATTCTCCTTCCCATCAGAGCTCTGGGAAGCCTACAGGAGAGGAAGCAGGAAGAGTGTCCTAAGTAGAGGGAATTGAGGACACAAGGAGAACAATGCCCTGAGAGGCAGGCCACAGAACAAGATGATACAGCCAGCCTCGATGACCACCTTATGAGCGAGGGTCAGATAGAAGGGGGAGGAGGAAATAAAGAAAAAGCTTAGGAGTAGGTGAAGGAAGGTGTGTTTGACTGGAAGAATAGCAAGGGGGCAGCAGAGGTGATAAAAAGTGAGCAAATCAAAACAAATAAATATAAAAGAAAAACTGTAATCAAGGGGATGAAGTATACCTCCTCAGGACCAATGGTCTTCTTGGAGGTATTTGTAGGGTACAGCAACGATGAACTCAGTTTTCTTTAAGGAACTTGGCACTGAGACTCTGATCATGTTCCAATGACTATATGAACAACACATACTTAAATTGGTGTATTTTAAACATTTTTTTTTTTTTAGTGTGAGACACGGTTATGAATTTGAACCTGGGGCAATGGAAAAGGAGTATATTGTATGAAATTCCCACATAATCAGCAAAAATAATATGTTCACAACTTATACAATGACTGTGAAAATGGATAAAAGATTCCACTGAACAAGTAGTCCTGGCACTAACACTATGTTTAGAATTTGTCTGGAGAAGCACTGAAGTAAACATAGATGCTCTTGTGTCCTAGTCATATACCATGCACCCATTTTTCTGTCCTGAAGGCTCAGGTATAACTGTAAACCCCAGGACCAGAAGAGTTCCTCACTGAACACTCATGTATACCTCTTGAGAGAAAGCCTGAGCAGCTCTACATACCTAAATCTGGGCAGTTGATATCACACAACCCAGCAATGACAGTTCTTGTCCAAGTCTCTTAGTTCAGGAATAGTGTCACATATTTCTTTCAAGAGGTCATTAATAAAATCGCCTGGTATGACAGCAAAATGGAATTTTGACATCATAATGGTATTATGACATCACAATGATATGATGACATCACAATGGTATTATGATATAATGATAGGTTTATGACATCAAGATGCTATTATGGTATCACCTTAATATTATGATATCACAATGGAATTATGATATCACAATTGTATTATGACATGACAATGCTATTATGAAATCATAGGTGGTATGACATCAAAAAGGAATTTTCACTTCACAGTGGCATTATGACCACAAAATCTATTATATTATCACAATGTTTTATGACATCAGAATGATATCATGATATTACAATGAGTGTGACATTACAATGCTATGAAAACTTCACAATGGTATTATTACATCACCATGATATGATAACATAACAATGTGTCCATGATATCACAAGGGCATATGACATCGCAATGTATTACAAAATCACAATGCTATTTAGATATTATAATGCCATTATATCTTCACAATGATTAAATATCACAATAGTATTATGCCATCACAATGGTATAATGGCTTCAAAATGGTATGGCATAGGTGATGATTTATATTTACTATTGGTTTATCTTCTATTAATGCCTGCTGTTAAACCTTAAAAGCTGTATAACCAATTCATCACACAGAGACTGGGTTTATTTAGTTAACATAGAACAGAATGATGGTCAATTAGTTACTCTCTCCTAAACCTTCAAGCCCTCATAGTTTCCTAATATTTATATTTTACCCATTATACTTGCTTTTTTTGGAAGTCTTGGGTCTGGTTCATGTTCCCCACACTGTTCCAAGGTCTCTCCTCCTTCTCTGCTCTCCAAGCTCTGTTTCCTTGCCCTCTTTCTTCCCACATATTTCCTGCACTCTGGCTCCTCCTATTGCTCAACATTTTGCCTAGTTACTTTATTCTGGCCTTTTTACACAAAGTTGAGAGAGGATGCTTAAAAGACGTATCACAATGCCATCTTCAGATTGAAAGCAGGGAGTGGGGCATAGAAATCAGCATTTGAGGAGAATGTCCTGCTTCAATGGCTGTAAAGGCCTGAATGATCATGGCTGCATCACACTGTTGTGAGACTCTAATCTTGCATATATACCACAGGCAAACCAAGGAGACCAACACCAGAAGGCCTGCTAATGCTCCCATGCCCGCCCATTCCTTCAGATGATTCATGGCTGCAGCAATCCATGATGATAATCCTGTGGCTTGTCCTGCGTCCACTCTGGTAGAATTTACTGTGACACCATAAAAAGCTAAAATGTTACGCTCAGGATGCGAGGCTAAGCACTGCACTCAGGGTCAGCCGCTTTTGACCCAGAGAAGAGCATGTCTGATTGCATGCAGGTTGATACCCCAGGTCCTGCCTCTGAGAAAAAGGTATCGGATGGGTCTGATGCTCTTTGGGTGGATGATACCTAAATGAACATCAGTACAAAGTCCCAATTTATTTCTAATAACAGAGATCAGACCTCTACTCTTGCCTGATGCGTCTAAAACAAAAAGGGGGAACTGTAGAAAGCTGCGAATGCTATGCCTTAAAGATTGAGCTGGTTTCCGCCTTCCACCTTCCCGATGGTGAGTGCTCTCTGTCACGAACAATTCCATATTTGGGTAAGGCTGAGGATCTGGCTTGCTTCCATGTATGTGGACCTATCTGCATTGCCCACGTGGCACGCCTGGATTGGCTACCCAGAGGCTATTTAAGCTGTGGGCTGGCTTTCCCCAGGGTCCGAGGATTGTTTAAGGTTCCTGTATAAACTACATTGAAAAAAAAAAGAAAGCAGCATTTGAATAAACAAGGGTAAGTTGTATACATTTCAAAAGAACATTATACCAACAATGGTATTTCAACATAACAATGCTATGATGACATCACAATGATATTATCTCATCACAATAGGGTTATGACCTCAATATGCTATTATGACATCACATGGATATTATGACATCAAAATTCTATTACGACATCACAATGGTAATATTAATTCACAATGGTATTATGAGATCTCAATGTCATTATAATATTACATTGATATTACAGCATGTCAATGCTAGTATGATAGCACAACTTTATTATGACATCTCAATGGTATCATGTCATCACAAGGGTGTCATGACAACTCAGTGCTATTTATGACATCACATTGGTATTATGACATAATAATGGTGTCTTGATATCCCAATGGTATTATGATATCATTCTATTATGACTTCACATTGGCATTATGATATCACAGTGAAATTATGAAATCAGAATTTCAATATAACCTCAAAATGCTATTATGATATCACAATTGCATTTTGATATCACAATGATAGTATGACATCACAATTATATTATAACATCACAATGCTATTCCGATATGATTGTGGAGTGAGATTACAATGGAACTTTAACATCAAAATAGTATTATGACCTAAAAAAAGTATTTTGACATCGCATTGCTCATTTGACATCACAATGCTATTATGTTATTATGAAATAATGATGCTATCATGACATCATAATACTATAATGATGTCAGTATGCTATGACATCATAAAGGTATTATTTCACAATGGTATTTTGACATCACAATGCTCATAGGACATATCAGTGCTATTATGAGATCATATGATATAATTACATTACAATAGTATGACATCACAAGGTATTTCACAGTGCTATATGAAATCACAATGGTATTTTTACTTCACAATGCTATTATGATGTGACAATGTTATTATTATTTCACAATACTATTATAACATCTCAATAGTATGACATAGAAACGCTATTACATTGTTGTGTTATGACATAAAACTGTAATTTTGAATCACAATGGCATTATGATATCAAAATGCAATTATAACATCACAATTGCATTACGACATCACAATGATAATATGACATCACAATGTTATTATGACATCTCAATGCTATTATGACATCACATGGTATGATATATTAATGGTACCATGACAACACAATGATATGACATCACAATACTTTTATGATCTCTCAATTATATTATGCGATCACAATTGTATTAAGACATCACGATTTTCTATGACATCATAATGGTTTTATGTCATCTCAGTGGTGTCATGACATCTCGGTACTATTATAACTTCACAATGTTATTAGGATCTCATACTGCTTTTATGACATCATATGGTATGATACCAAAATAGAATTATGACATCACAATTAAAATAACATAACAAAGTAATTAGAACATACCAATTCTATCCTGACATCACAGGAATAGTATCATATCACAATGGTATTATGAGATCAAAATTCTGTTTTGACAACATTGCTATGGTATTATGACATCAAAATGCTATAATGAGATCATGATGGTATGTCACCTAAATGCTATTATATCATAATATTATGACATCCAAGTGGTTTTATGACTTTACAATTATATGATATCACAATACAATTGTGACATCACTTTGATAGTATAACATCACAATGGTATGTGACATCACAATGCTATTATTATATCACAAAGATATCACATCATACTGTGATTATGACATCACAGTGGCATTATGTCATCGTACTGCTATGATGACTTCAAAATTATAATATGACATCACAATGGCATTTTGACATTACAATGCTCATATGACATCTCAGTGCTATTATGACATCATATGATATAAAAACATTACAATAGTATGACATCACAAGGTATTTCACAGTGCTATATTATAACATCACAATGCTATTCCGATATGATTGTGGAGTGGTATACATCACAATGGTATTGTCAAAATGATGTCAAAATGCTATGACTTCATAACTATATGAGTTCACAATGGTATTAGGACATCACAAAGATATGATATCACAATGCTATTATTACAACAGAATGCTCTTATGACATCAGAATGCTATTATGATATCACATTTTGATGTCATCTAAAATTATGACATAATATCATTGAGGTGTCATACAATTATGATGTCATAATAGCATGTGATGTCATGACATTGGAATGTCATCATAACATTGAGATCTCATACCTTTGCTGAACTCCACCATGACACAGTAAGCAAGTCCTAAAGAGTTCTTCCTTCACATATATGTCTGTCAAATATTCTTAGCCAGAAGGCTGAAAATGATGCTCCAACATTATATAGAGTTATTGGTGACTGTTCAGGCAGCTAACAGTTTATGTCAATTTGCTATTATGATATCTATTATAGATTCACAGTTTTTATGACACCACAATGCTGTAATGACATCAAAATGGTATGAAGTCTCAATGTTATGAAAAAAACATTGATATGATATCACAATGTTATAATGACATCACATTTCTATTATGATATCAGAAATGTATGGCTTTATAATGTTATTATTATATCACAGATATAATGAAATTAAAATGCTATCATGACATCACAATTGTATTATGACATCAAATGCTATTATGATGTCACAATGCTACCATGACCTCACAATGCTATGATGATATCAAAATGGTATGGCAACCCAATTTTATTATGCCATAACAGTGGTATTATGACATCACATTTCTATAATGACATCACAATACTAATGTGCATAAAAATAATATGATATCACAATGCTATGATGACATCACAATTCTATGATGACATCACAGTGTTATCACAACCCAAAGGTATTATGATTTTTCACAATGAGATCATGATATCTCAGTGCTCTTATGACTTCACAATGCCATTATGACATCATAATGCCTTTATGACATCACAGTTATTATGACATCACAATGGTATTATGACTTCACAATGGTAATAAGACGTTACAATACTTTTGTGATTTAACAATGCTATTATGACATCACAGTTGTATGACATCTTTGTTGCATGTGTCGATTAATATTTACATTTGGTAGATCTTCTGGTAAAGCTGCTCTTAATCTTATAGAGCTGTATAAGCAAATGAACACACAGAATGTGGTTGTATTTAGTTAACCTAGCACACAATTCTGGCCAATAGTTACCCCATCCTAAATCTCCAAGCCCTCATTGTTTCCTAACATTTAGATTTTATATGAAAAGTATTCTTAACCTCTAAACAACTCAAGGTTAATTGTGGCACTATAACTATTTGGTCTTCAACCCCATCAGAAACTTGAGAAGGAATAAAATTAGTTATTAGAGTAAATAGGAAGTGCATGTTAGCAGCTTCAAAAAATTAAAAAAAAAATTGACAGAAACTGTTAGCTGCCTGAACAATCACCAATAACTCTATATAATGTTGGAGCATCATTTTCAGCCTTCTGGCTAAGAATATTTGACAGACATATATGTGAAGGAAGAACTCTTTAGGACTTGCTTACTGTGTCATGGTGGAATTCAGCAAAGGTATGAGATCTCAATGTTATGATGACATTCCAATGTCATGACATCACATGCTATTATGACATCATAATTGTATGACACCTCAATGATATTATGTCATAATTTTAGATGACATCAAAATGGATTTTTGACATCACAATGCTATAACAACATCACAATACTATTACAATAAGAGTTTTAGTACATCACAAGGGAATTATGAAATTATGGCACAACAATGCTATTATGACATCACAAAAGTATGAATCTCAATTCTTTTAAGAAATCTCAGTGGTATTATGCTATCACCATGCTATTATGTCATCACAATCTCATGATGACATCACAATGCTATTATGACATCATAATACTGTTATGATTTCACAATGCTATTATGACCTAACAATGCTATACATTACAATAGTATTATACATCACAATGTTATTATGACTTAAACATAGTATTGTGACATCACAGTGATAATATGACACCACAATGGTATCATGACATAACAATTCTAACATGATATCACAATGCAATGATGACTTAATGCTATTATGACATCACAACGGCATTATATTATTACAATGGTGTGATTACATAATACTAAGACATTACCATGGTTTTATAAAATCACAATTGTGCTATGATGTCACAATTCTATAATGACTTTAAAAATGCTATTATGACATCACAATGGCATTACAACACAAAAATTCATCATGACATCCCAGTGCTATTATGACATCATAATGCTATTAAGACATGATTGTGCTATGACATCACAATGGAACTATGATATCACATGGAACTTTAATATCACAGTGGTATTATAACACCACAATTGTGCAATGATGTCACAATGCTATTACAACATCACAATTCTATAATGACATCACAATGCTATTATGATAACACATTGTCATTTTGACATCAAAATTCATTATGTCATCCAATGCTATTATGACATCACAATGCTGTTGTGAAATGATTGTGGTATGATATCACAAAGGAATTTTGATATTGAAAGGCTCTTACAATGGTATTAAACATCACAGTAGTATAAGGATATCACAATGCTTTCAGGATGTCAAAATGGTGTCATGGCATTCCAATGGTATTATAACAAAGTAATGCTATTATAAAATCACAATGCTTTATTACTTCACAACAAGATGACTTCACAAGGGTATTGGGACATCACAATGCTATCATGTTATCATGATGCTATGATGACTTCAAAAATAATATTACGACATCACAATGCTATTTTGACTTGACAGTGCTATGATGATATCTCAGTGCTACTAAGACATCACAATATTGTGACATCCCAATGGTCTTATCATACACGATGCTTTTATGATATCACCATGCTATGATGACATGACAATGATATTATGACATCACAATGCTTTTATGATATCACAATTGTGTTATGACTTCACAATGATTTAAGACATCACAATAGTATTGTGACATAACACAATGTTTTATGAAATCACAATGCTTTATGATGACCTCACAGAGTTATGATGACATCAGAATGCTATTGCAACATGATAGCTTTATGATATCAGAATGGAATTATGACATCATAATGCCATTATGACATCACAATGATATTATAACTTCCCAAAGGTATGACTTCCCAATTAATTTAGGAATCACAATGCTATTATGAGATCACAGTATGATGTCATCACAATGATATGATGATATCACAAATGCTTTTATCACATCACAATGACATTAGGACATCACATTGCTACGATGACATCAAAATTGTGTCAAGATCTCCCAATAGTATTATGACGTCACAATGTTGTAATGACATTACAATGCTTTTACAACATGATTGTATAATGACATCACAATGGAATTATGATATAACAATATTACATTGCTTTTCTGACTGCACAACAGTATAACTTTAAAATTACATTAGGACATCTCAATGCTATGATGATATTAGAATGCTATTATGCTATTATGTGTTAGGATTTCACAATGATATTATGACTTTACAATGATAAAATGACATAACAATGCTAGTAGGACTTCACAATTGTATTACAACATCACCATGGAATTATCACATAACTACATGATTGTGGTATGCTATCATAATGGAAATATGATATCACAATGGTATTATGACTTCACAACAGTATGATTTCACAATGATATTAGGACATCACATTTACTTGATATCACAATGCTATTTTGATGTCACCATGCTAATATGACATCACAATGCAATGATTACATCATATCTTATAATATTACAATGGAATTATAACATCACAATGGTATAATGTTATCACAGTTATTTTATCTTCAAAATGCTTTTGACATCACAATGATATTATTACTTCACAATCGAATTCTGACATCACAATATTATGATGACCTCAGAATGGGAATTATGATATCACAATGTAAGTAACATCACAATGCTATGATGATATCACAATTCTATTATAATATGATTGTTGTATGATATCACAATGGAATTTTGACATCCCAATGATATAAAGACATCACAATGTTATTACAATTTCACAATACTATTATGACTTCACAACTGTATGATTTTACAATTATATTAGAACACCTCGATGCTATGATGACATCACAATGCTATTTTGATATCACTATGCTATTATGACACCACAATGCAGTGATGGCTTTATATCATATTAACAATTCAATTATTATATCACACTTGTATAATGACATCACAATGTTATTTTATCATTCAAATGCTTTTGACATCACAATGGCATTATGACTTCACAATGGTATTGTCACTTAACAATATTATGATGACATCACAATGGAATTATGACATCACAATAATTTCATGATATCACCATGCTATTATGATATTAGAATGCAATGATGACATCAAACTTGTATTATGATATCACAGTTGTATCCCATCACAATTCTATAATGAATCATATTGGTATAATGATATCACAATTTTATTATGCCAACCCTAAGGTAATATGACCTCATGCTGACATCACAATGGTATATTAGCTTCAAAATGCTATTTTGACATCTCAATGGAATTTTGACATCATAATGGCATTATACTCTCAAAATGCTATTATGATATCACTATGGCATTTTGACATCACAATTATAGAATGACATAACAAAGGAATTATGACATCACAATGCTCTGATGGCATCACAATGGGAGTATGTTATCACAATGGCTTTATGATATTAAAATTCATCATGACATTCCACAGCTATTTTGAAGTCAAAATGCTATTATGACATGATTGTTTTATGACATCACAAAAGAGTTTTGAGAATCACAAGGCTATAATGACATCACAATGCTATTATGACCTCAAAATGTTAATATGATATCACAATGATATGACATCACAATGGTATTATGACATCACAATGCTCTTATGGCTTCAAATTTCTATTGTGATATCTCAATGTTATTATGACATTACAATGACATGAAATCACAATGCTGTTACAACATCACAAAGGTATTATGACATCATAATACTTTTGTGATATCACAATGTTATGGTATCCCAATGGTATTTAGATTTCACAATGTTATTATGATATCACAATGCTATTATGACATCACAAGTCTATTATGACATCAAAATGCTCTTACCATGGGATTGGGTTATGAGATCACAATGGAATTATATTACAATGCTATTATGAGTTCACAAAAATATGATTTTCCAATGATATTAAGACATTACAATGCTCTTATCATATCAAAATGCTATTATGATATCTCAATGCTATTCCAACATCACAAAAATATTATGACATCATAATACTATTATGAAATTACAATATTATGACATCCCAATGGGATTATGATTTCACAATGTTATTAAGACATCACAATGCTAATATGACTTCACAATGGTATTTCAACATGATTGTGTTATGACATCAACTGGAATGTTGAAATAAAAAAAGCTATTATGACTTCACAACACTAAGACTTCACAATGATATTAGGATATCAAATGCTATGATGACATCACAATGCTATTATGACATCACAACTGCATCATGAATTCAAGGTTCATCATGATTTCCCAATGAAATGACAATGTTTAGGTGTTGATTGGCTGGGAGAGAGAATGATGTCATGAAACAGTTGAAAGCCAGTTAGAGTCTCCAGAGCCAGTTATTAAAAAAGCCAAGTGGACAGCCTGCTTGAGAGAAAGGCTGAGCACCCAGACATGC
Organism: Meriones unguiculatus; assembly: GCF_030254825.1. Taxonomy (NCBI): domain Eukaryota; kingdom Metazoa; phylum Chordata; class Mammalia; order Rodentia; family Muridae; genus Meriones; species Meriones unguiculatus. Next base: position 13,504,686 of record NW_026843709.1, read on the forward strand.
TTCAATCTGGGTAGCTGTAAACACACAACCTAGAGATGATGGTTCAGTGACCAAGATTCTTAATTCAGGTAATCTGTCACATATTTCTTTCAAATGTTCATTAATAAAGTCCTTGTTCCTGACATGTGACTTTCATATCACCAAAGATTCCAATATAATTTATAAAATGCACAGATATGTATTCAGTCAGTGAATTACTTACTGGGAAAACGCACACTGACCAAAGCAACTTTTTGAATAAAAAGTGTTTAATTGGATCCTTGCTTATATTTTTACAGAGACTATCTATGATGTCACATCAGCAAGCAGACAACTTGTTGTAGTCCTTCAGCAGAAATGAGAGCTTTTCACACTGAACCACAAGCAGTAGGTAGAGAGAGGGAGATTGAGAGACAGGAAGAGAAAGAGCCAGAGAGATAGATTCAGAAATAGAGAGATGAAGACCTAGAGAAACAAAGATATATATTGACAGAGACATAAAGAATGAGATCAATTCTCTCTGGTCACTTTCATTAGATATCAACCTCAAAGCACAACCTTCTACAATGTAATTCCAATAGTAATTATATTATATAACGAGGCCAAACATCTTAAACCTTCCCAAGCATTTCCTCACTTTTGACTAAGATTCATGGGGACATTGCAATTCAAATCACCTGGAAGTAGAAGACAATGGAGGAACATCTAGGCTAAAAGAACATAGTTATCCTGATAGTTTCTCATTCAATACAATGATTAAAGTCCAAATAAATTCCAAGTTCTAAAGAACAGGATGGAAAATCTCCTTTGGAGACAATGTGGAATATATCCATAATGAAGTATTCTTCAAATAGTTAAGAAAATGACATCATGATATTTTCAGGCAAATAGATGAAACCAGGAAAAATCATCCTGGGTAAAGTAACTAAAATGCAGAAAGAAAAAAAAATGACATGTGTTCACTTAATAGAAGGTCTCCTAATAGTGGGGGATAAAGTTCCAATAGGCCATCTAATTGTAACAAAACCAGTCTTCTACTAGGTGGATTGGGTGGCAGTGAATTGAGCTCTTGAGCCAGGGCATTCTATGGAAAGTTTCAAGAAACTGAGGCTGTTGTTATTAAAATATGCTGTTCTCTGCCCTCAACTGATTGATCTTTGACATATTTTTGGATCCAAAGAGATGCTTCCTTCTGCATCAAATGTGATTGCACTCCATGAGCCAAGTTCTGATATGCAGAGAGAGAACTTAAAATACCTAGCTCTAAATGGGATTTCATTTTGAAATTCTCTCTCCACTCAGAGCTCTGAGAAGCCTGCAGGAGATGAGGCAGGAAGAGTGTCATAAGTAGGACAATTGAGAACACAAGGAGAACAATGACCTGAGAATCAGACTTCAGAGGAAGCTAATGCAGCCAGCCTTGATGAAATCCTGAGAAGCTAGGGTCAGATGGAAGTGGGAGGAGAATCTCCCCTATGAAGGAGCTAGAGAAAAAGCATGGAACGAGAAAAAGGAGGGTGCATGGGACAAATAGAAGAGGGAGGGGAAAGGAGAGTGGATACAAATTGAACAATATGTAATAAATAAATATATATGAAAAACTGATCACGATGATGAATTATGCAGCTGTTCAAGACTGATGGCTTTTTCTTGGGGTTGGTACCAGTGTGAAGCAAGAATGAACTCACTTTGCTATAAGGGAGTTGGCACTGAGACTTTGATCAAGTTTCAATTAGTATATGAACATCACATACTAAAATTAAGGTATTTTCAATAATAAAAGTATTTAGTGTGACACATGGGTAGAAATTTGAACCTGGGGGGCGGAGCCAAGATGGCGACTAGCACACACAGTTTTTGAGAGGTGGGATACCTGATCTTCTGAGTTGGAGAATGGAAGGACCCCCAACCCAGGAAAACCACAGCGAGGCTTTCTGAAGACCAGAGAACATCGCAGGAGGTGAAAATTTTGGCCTCAGGCCACCCGGAGACTTGCTTGGGGAAGGAGAGAAACGATCCTTTGTTCTTGCAGCACTCCCTTCCCCCAGACCTCCTTCCTCCTCGACACAGTGGCACAGCGGCACAGCGGACTCATCTTTCTCAGCGCAGACCTAACTGCCTGGGGTATACAGCCCCAAGCACTTTAGCGGAAGACAAAAGCCAGCAGTACATGCCCGGAGTCCCAGATTCGCGTAGCTGCTGCACCATCCTCTCAGGGCGCGAATCTGCTAGACACCATACTAGCTCCGCAGGATCGCCATCGCTGACGGTACAGTCCGCCCAATCCCACAGTGACAGAGAATATGCTATATACTCACCAAAACCAGGCAGAAACGTCATACAATCTGGACACACCAGGCGCTGGGCCTCCCAAGCTTGGAGAGCACAACGAAGAGATCCCAGGACTTCCCAGAAAGCATTGGGACTAGCAACCCAGTCTCCAGTTACAGAGGAATGTGGCAGCGGAGCAGCACTGATCTGGCGGGGCACCACAGCCCTCCAGTTTAAGACTAACCAGGGCCAAACCAGAGAACAGAGAGCCTGGTTACTCCATCCCTGCTGAAGTGACCACCCTGAAATCTCCAGCTGCAGCAAGACCTCAGAACCTGGCAGTGACAGCAGCACAGAACTGGCGGAACACATCAAAGAAGCAGGGCCAAACCAGAGAGCAGAGAGCCCCAGATACCAAGATCTCTGCCAAGAGACCTGCCTGTAAGTGAGTGCACCCTTGAGAATCTGCAGTTCCCCAGATCCTGGGTCCTTCTAAATCAGAAGCCAGGCATTGAACCCCCCTCCCACCCACATACTCACTTTGGGAAACAGAGGGGCACTAGGGACATTGAAGTTCCTGCCCTGTGGGCCTGATTGAGGAGCTAGGACAGTTAATGCCAGAAATTGCGCTGCGATCATCATTAGCGCCTGCGACATATACAGTGCAAACCCCTCCCACACACTCAAGGGTTCAACATTAGCCATCACTCTGTCCCTCCAGAAACTCATCCACACACACTTACACACAAAGACACACACGCGCGCACACACACACGCTTGCATTTGCCCCTTTTGCGCCTGCGTACTTTCCTCCCACAGGTACAGCTAGTCCTCAGCACAGGCTGAGAGTGCTCAGCTTCCTGAAGAACTCTCCAGACACCAGAGAGAGACAGCACCAGTCTGATCTGCAGAATCCAAAAACAAACAGGGAAGGTTTCAGATAAGCCAATGGCCAGAGGTAGGCGAAAGAACACTTCTAACATAAATCAGGACATCATGACTTCACCAGCAAACCCCAAAATCGATGGATACACCAATTCAGCAGAAGCACAGGAAAATGATTTTAAAGCCATGCTTGCCCAATTATTTGAGGCTCATAAGGAGGAAATGAACAAGTCTTTCAAAGAGATGGCCAGTCATTTGGAGGCAAAGAAAGAAGAAATAGACAATATCCTTAAAGAAACACAGGCAAACATAGCCAAACAAATAGATACAGAAGTAGAGGAAAAATTAGTGGCATATAAGAAGGAAATGAAAAAAGAAATAGAGGCCATCGTAGAGAGACAGGAATCCAAATTCAAACACATGAAAGAAATGGTGCAAGGCATGAAAACAAAATTAGAATCAATAAAGAAAACAGAAAATGAGAAAACCCTTGAGCTGGAGAACTTGGAGAAAAGATCAGGAACCACAAAAGTAAGCATCACCAACAGAATACAAGAGATGGAAGAGAGAATCTCTGGAGCTGAAGACACACTTGCAGAAATGGATACTTCTCTCAAAGAAAAAGTAAAATCAGAAAAGTTCCAATCACAAAATATCCAAGAAATCAAGGATGCTATGAAAAGACAAAATCTAAGAATAATAGGAATTCACGAAAAAGAAGAGTCCAGACTCCAAGGTCCAGAAAATATTTTCAAGAAAATCATAGAAGAAAATTTTCCCAACTTAAAGAAAGAGATGTCCATAAATATACAAGAGGCCTACAGAACTCCAAATAGACTAGACCAGAAAAGAAACACATCACGTCACATCATAGTCAAAACACTAAATCTACAGAACAAAGAAAAGATATTAAAAGCAGCAAGGGAAAAAGGCCAAGTAACATATGAAGGTAGACCTATCAGAATCACACCGGACTTCTCATCAGAAACTATGAAAGCCAGAAGGGCCTGGGCAAGTATCAAGGAGACTCTAAGAGATCACAAATGTCAACCCAGACTACTATACCCTGCAAAGCTTTCAATCAACATAGATGGAGAAAACAAAATATTCCATGACAAAACTAAATTTACACAATATCTACACAGCAAACCATCCCTACAGAAGATACTAGAAGGAAAACTCCAATCCAATGAAAACAAATTCACCCAAGAAAACAGGGCATACAGATAATGTCCCAACAAAAATGAAAAGAAAACAGCAATGAAACAGGGTTAGATCATCGACTCCATTACAAAAGGAACTAACATGCATTGGTCACTATTATCTATCAATATCAATGGACTCAACTCACCAATAAAAAGACACAGGCTAACAAAATGGTTAAGGAAATAGGATCCAACATTCTGTTGCATCCAAGAAACACACCTATGCAACAAAGACAAACACTACCTCAGAGTAAAGGGGTGGAAAACTGTTTTTCAAGCAAATGGTTCCAGAAAACAAGCTGGAGTAGCCATCCTAATATCTAATAAAATAGACTTTCAACCCAAGTTAATCAAAAAAGATAAGGAGGGCCACATATTCTTATCAAAGGAAAAATCCACCAAGAGGACATCACAATCTTGAATATCTATGCCCCAAATACGAGAGCACCGACATTCGTAAATGAAACATTATTAAAGCTTAAATCATACATTGATCCTAATACCTTAATAGTGGGAGACTTCAACACTCCACTCTCACCAAGGGACAGATCAACTAGACAGACACCAAATAGGGAAATAAAAGCACTCACAGAATCCCTAAATCAAATGGACCTAATAGACGTCTACAGATCATTTCACCAAAACTCAAAAGAGTACACCTACTTTTCAGCACCGCATGGAACCTTTTCCAAAATAGACCATATAGTGGGCCACAAAGCAAGCCTCAACAGATACAAAAGGATTGAAATAATCCCTTGTATACTATCTGACCACCATGGACTAAAGCTCGACCTCAACAACAACAGAAACAACAAAAAGCCGACACGCACATGGAAACTGAACAACTTACTACTCAATGACAGCTGGGTTAAAGAAGAAATAAAGAAATTAAAGACTTCCTAGAATTCAATGAAAAGGAAGGCACAACATACCCAAATTTATGGGACACATTGAAAGCAGTGCTCAGAGGAAAATTTATAGCACTAAATGCCTGCAAGAAGAAATTTGTAATATCACATACAAACAACTTAATGGCCCAACTAAAAACCCTAGAAAAAAAAGAAGCAGATACACCCAAGAGGAGCAGACGGCTGGAAATAATCAAACTAAGGGCTGAAATCAATCATCTAGAAACAAATAAAACTATCCAAAGAATCAATGAAACAAAAAGCTGGTTCTTTGAGATAATCAACAAGATAGACAAACCCTTAACCAAACTAACTAAAAAGCAGAGAGAAACTATCCAGATCAGCATAATCAGAAATGAAATGGGGGACATAACCACAGACATTGAGGAAATCCAAACAATTATTAGGTCATACTACAAAAGCCTATATGCCACAAAATTTGAGAATCTAAATGAAATGGATAATTTTCTTGAAAGATTCCATCTACCAAAACTAAGTCAAGATCAGGTAGAAAGACTGAATAGCCCTATATCTCCCAAGGAAATCGAAGCAATCATTAACAGTCTCCCCTCCAAAAAGAGTCCTGGACAAGATGGTTTCAGCACAGAATTCTACAAGACCTTCAAAGAAGTGCTAACTCAAATTCTCCTCAAGCTATTCCACAAAATAGAAACAGAAGCAACACTACCAAACTCATTCTATGAAGCCACAATCACCTTAATACCCAAACCACACAAAGACCCAACAAAAAAAGAGAACTTTAGGCCTATCTCTCTTATGAACATTGACGCAAAAATACTCAATAAAATACTTGCAAACCGAATCCAAGAACACATCAAAGATATCATCCACCATGACCAAGTAGGCTTCATCCCAGGCATGCAAGGGTGGTTCAACATATGGAAATCCATCAATGTAATCCACTACAGAAACAAACTGAAGGAGAAAAACCACATGATCATCTCCTTAGACGCCGAAAAAGCATTTGACAAAGTCCAACACACATTCATGTTTAAAGTCTTGGAGAGATCAGGGATACAAGGCACATACCTAAACATAGTAAAGGCAATATATAGCAAGCCTATAGCTAACATCAAACTCAATGGAGAGAAACTTAAATCAATCCCGCTGAAATCAGGGACAAGACAAGGCTGTCCATTGTCCCCATATCTCTTCAACATAGTACTTGAAGTCCTAGCCAGAGCAATAAGACAACTAAAGGAGATCAAGGGGATACAAATCAGAAAGGAAGAGGTCAAAGTGTCACTATTTGCAGGTGATATGATAGTATACATGAGCGACCCCAAAAATTCAACCAGAGAACTTCTTCAGCTGATAAACACCTTCAGCAAAGTGGCAGGATACAAAATCAACTCAAAAAAATCAGAAGCCCTCCTATATACCAAAGACAAAAAGGCTGAGAAAGAAATTAGGGAAACAACACCCTTCACAATATCCACTAATAACATAAAGTACCTTGGTGTGAGTCTAACCAAGCAAGTAAAAGACCTGTTGGAGAAAAACTTCAAGTCTCTGAAGAAGATATCAGAAGATGGAACGATCTCCTGTGCTCATGGATTGGTAGGATTAACATTGTGAAAATGGCCATCCTGCCAAAAGCAATCTACAGATTCAATGCAATTCCCATCAAAATACCAACTCAATTCTTTACAGAACTTGAAAAAAAGATTCTCAGCTTTATATGGAGACACACACAAAAAAGGAAGAATCTCCAAAACAATACTGTACAACAACAGATCATCTCGAGGTATCTCCATTCCTGATCTCAAGCTGTACTACAGGGCAACAGTAATAAAAACTGCAAGGTATTGGCATAGAAACAGAAAAGAGGATCAATGGAACCGCATAGAAGACCCAGAAATAAATCCACACACCTATGAATACTCGATATTCGACAAAGAAGCCAATTCCATTCAATGGAAAAAAGACAGCATCCTCAACAAATGGTGCTGGACCAACTGGATGTCTACATGCAGAAAAATGAAAATAGATCCATATTTATCACCCTGCACAAAACTAAAGTCAAAGTGGATCAAGGACCTCAACATAAAACCAGATACCCTAAATCAATTGGAAAAAAAATTGGGGAATAGCCTAGAACTCATTGGCACAGGAGACAACTTCCTGAACAGAACACCAACAGCACAGGCTCTAAGAGCAACAATCAATAAATGGAACCTCATGAAACTGAAAAGTTTCTGTAAAGCAAAGGATACCATCATCAAAACAAAATGACTGCCTACAGATTGGGAAAGAATCTTCACTAACCCTTTATCTGACAGAGGACTAATATCCAGTAAAGAAGCTGAAAATCAGCAATCCAAGTAATCCAATTAAAAAATGGGGAACAGAGCTAAACAGAGAATTCTAGACAGAGGAATATCAAATGGCAGAAAAACACTTAAGGAAATGCTCATCCTCATTAGCCATCAGGGAAATGCAAATCAAAACGACCCTGAGATATCACCTTACACCCATCAGAATGGCCAAGATGAAAAACTCAAGTGATAACACATGCTGGAGAGGTTGTGGAGAAAGGGGAACCCTCCTCCACTGCTGGTGAGAATGTAAACTGGTACAACCACTCTGGAAAGCTATCTGGCGCTTTCTAAGACAAATAGGAATAGTGCTTCCTCCAGACCCAGCTATACCACTGCTAGGTATATACCCAAAGTTTGCTCAAGTACACAAAAAGGACACTTGCTCAACCATGTTTATAGCAGCTCTATTTGTAATAGCCAGAACCTGGAAACAACCCAGATGTCCATCAATGGTGGAATGGGCACAGAAATTGTGGTATTTTTATACAATGGAATACTACTCAGCAATCAAAAAGGAGGAAATCATGAAATTTGCAGGCAAATGGTGGGATCTAGAAAAGATCATTCTGAGTGAAATATCCCAGAAGGAGAAAGACAAACATGGGATATACTCACTTATATAGACCTATAAGATATGATAAACATAATGAAATCTATACACCTAAAAAAGATAATCAATTGAGCAGACATGGGGTAAGAAGATCAATCCTCATTTAGAAAGACAGATGGGATGTGCATTGAACGTATGACAGGAGTCTACTGAGCGCATCTGAAAGACTTTAACTAGCAGTGTTTTCAAAGCAAAGACTCATGACCAAACCTTTGGCAGAGTACAGGGAATCATAAGAAAGAAGGGGAGTTAGTCTAACGGGGAAAGGATAGGAGCTCCACAACGACCAAATATATCTGGGCACAGGGTCTTTTCTGAGACTGACATTCAACCAAGGACCATGTATGGATATAACCTAGAACCTCCACTCAGATGTAGCCTCTGGTAGCTCAGTAACCAATTGGTTTCCCAAAGTGAGGGGAACAGGGACTATTTCTAACAGGAACTCAATGACTGGCTCTTTGGTCTCCCCACCCCCGAAGGGAGGAGCAGTCCTGTTAGGCCACAGAGGAGGGCTCTGCAGCCAGTCCTGAAGATATCTGATAAAACAGGATCAGATGAATGGGGAGGAGGTCCCCCCTATCAGTGGACTTGGAAAGGGGCACGGTGGAGATGAGGGAGGGAGGGAGGGACTGGGAGGGAATGAGGCATCGGGACATGGCTGGGATACAGAGTTAATAAAATGTAACTGATAAAAAAAAATAAAAAAAAGAAATTTGAACCTGGAAGCAATGGAACAGGAGTGTAATGCATAGTATATGAATTTCCCAAATAAACAATAAAAATGAAATGTTGACCACTTTTACAATGACTTTTAATATGGAGAAAAATTCCACTAAAGGAGGACAGAGTTTGACTTTGTAAGGCATTCTTTCGAGGAACTCATTATGTAGCAGAAAATCCTACCATGAACTAGGGGTTATACAGCTACTTCAGACATTATGAGATCAGGTGGCATATCTGAATGAACAGTCCTGCCAATAACATCACATTTGGAGTGTTTGCCTGAAGGACCACTGCAGGAAATACTTCTGCTTGTGCATCCTAGGCATATAACAGGGGCATATTTCTCTGTCCTGAAGGACTAGTTTGAACTGTAAACCAAGACAAAGAAAATTGCTCAATCACAACTGAATAGGACATAGCTGCCAATCCAACCAGTTCAGACAAGGCAACCCTGCTCATAGAGGGTAGGCAACACTAGTGTGGAACAGTACCAGCTGTTAAATCCTTTATTGCCCCTCATGTCTCCTTTTAAACTCACAGATCTTTCTCTGCTTCAGTCAAACCAGTCCCAAGAATTATCTGGTTTCCTTCTCTTTTCCCTGATATAAAGACTCAATTCCCCAGGGAACCCTAGGGCAGGATTTCCTATTATATCTATAAGAATATGAAGGTACATTTAATGAGTAAGCCAGTAAATGCTCAGTTCAAAGTCACAATCTAGAATGTTTCAAATCCAAGAACACAGTAGGAGAGCACGTTGTCATTTGGTACATTCTCCTTAATCCCACATCACTGTGAAGCTTCCGTACATAGGAACATATCCAATTCAATGAACATTAAAGTTTTATTCCCTACCTGATACTGTCAAAGAGATAAACAGGAGTAAAGGTGTGGTATCTGGATAAAGGGATGAGATAAAGGTTTGTTAGGTTTCACAAGAAAGAGTCAAGTCTGCACAGGATCAGAGATACTGTAACCCTGAGGAATATTTGTTCACTCGTCTCCGTAGAAACCTCAAGATTCTCTCAGGAACCGATTGGCTGAGACAGAGATTAATGTCGTGAAACATGTTAAAGGCAGTAAAAGTTTCAGAAGCCACGTATTAACAGGACCAAGTGAAGAGCTTCCTTGAGAGAAAGTCTGAGAAGCCCTACATGCTTCAATTTGGGCAGCTGAAAACAGAGATCACAGAGATGACAATTCCTGTGTCCAAGACTCTTAGTTAAGGAAAAGTGTAACATATTTCTTCAAGAAAGTCAGCAGTCCTTGACATGTGAATTTCACATTATCACAGATTCCATTATTATTTGTTAAATACACAGATATGTCCTCAGTCAGTGAATTACTTACTATGAAAATCCTCCTTTACCAAGGCAAATCTTTGAATAAAAATTGTCTAATTGGGACCTTGCTCATAGTTTTTCAGAGACCATCCAGAATGACATGTCAGCAAACAGTCATCTTGTTGTAGTCATTCAGCAGAACTGAGAGCTTTTCATACTGAACCACAAGTGGCAGGCAGAGAGTGGGTAGCAGAGACAGAGAGAGAGAAAGAGCTAGAGAAACTGATTCAGAAATATACAGAGACCAACAGAAACAAAGAGATAAATTGACCTAGACTGAGAGATGGAGACTCCATTCTGTCTGGTCACTTTTATTTTCATATTAACCTCCAATCACATCCTCCTATAATATAACTCCAAATGACATTATATTTTTTAATATTTTTTATTTTAATTTTTATTAATTATACTTTATTCAAGTTGTTTACCCAAATAAAACCCTCTCTCCTCCCCTCCCAATCCCACTACCCATCCCCCTTGTCCAGTCATGCCCTTCCCTAAGTCCACTGATATGGGAGGACTTCCTCTTTTTCCTTCTTATTCTAGTTTATCAGATCGCAAAGGAGTGGCCACATTGTCTTTGTCTTTGTGGCATGGTAAAGCTGCTCCCCTATATATCAGTGTGTGATTTTCAAACATCAAGCCAATCAGTTCATGTCAGGGGTAATCCATGTTCCAATTACTATGGAACCACCTTGGACTGTGAAATGCCATGGACTACATTTGTGCATGGGTTCTAGTTTATCTCCAGGTATGCTACTTGGTTCGAGTATGAGTCTCAGGAAAGAATCTTGTGGTCAGATTTTTTGGTTCTGTTGCGCTCCTTGTGTAGCTCCTGTCCTCTCCAAATTTTACTACTTCCGTCTTCTTTCATTAGAATCTGTGCATTTCTCACAATAGTTGGCCATAAGTCTCAGCATCTGCTTTGATAGTCTTCAGGATAGAGGGTTTCAGAGGCCCTCTGTGGCAAGCTCCTAAGATGGTCCCTGTTTTGTCTTTCTTCTGATGTACTTCCTCTTTTTCTTTTGGGATGGATATTGAGTATTTTGCCAGAGTCCTCCCACTTGATTAGTTTCTTTAGGTGTACAGATTTTAATAGTTTTATCCTATATTATATGTCTATATGAGAGAGTATATGCTGTGTGTGTCTTTCTGATTATGGGATACCTCACTTCCTGTTCCCAAAATTTACCTGAAAATTTCGTGATTTCCTTGTTTTTTATTGATGAGTAATATTCCATTGTTTAGAGGTTAAACAATTTCTGTATCTGTTCTTCAGTTGGAGGCCAATTGGGTTGTTTCCAGGTTCTGGCTACTACAAATAATGCTGCTACAAACATGGTTGAACAAATGTCCTTAGTGTGTACTTGAGCTTCTTTTGGATATATGCCTACAGGTATTTAGCTGAATCTTGATGTAAAACTTTTCCTAGTTGTCTGTTAAAGCGCCAGGTTGATTTCCAGAGTGGTTGTAGAAGTTTACATTCCCACCAGCAGTGTTACAAGTTTACACTCCCACCAGCAGTGAAAGACAGTTCCCCTTTCTCCACAAACTGTCCAGCATGTGCTGTCACTTAAGTTTTTTACCTTGGCCATTCTGATGGTAGTAAGGTGTGATCTCAGGGATGTTTTGATTTGCATTTTCTTGATCATTAGTGATGTTGAGCATTTCGTTGAGTGTTTCACTGCAATTTAATATTCCTCTATCAAGAACTCTCTGTTTAGCTCTGTTCCCCCTTTTTTAATTGGATTACTTGATTTGTTGCTTTTCAGCTTCTTTAGTTCTTTATATATAAAGGATATTATCCCTCTGTCACAAATAGGCTTCGAAAAGATTCTTTCCCAATCTATAGGCAGTCGTTTTGTTTTGATAACAGTGTCTTTTGCATTGCAAAACCTTTTTCAGTTTTGTGAGGTTACATTTACTGATTCTTGCTCTTAGAGTCTGTGCTAATGGTGTTCTGTTCAGGAAGTTGTCTCCTGTGCCAAAAAGTTCAAGGCTCTTCCCCAATTTTTCTTCTGATTTAATGTGTCTGGTTTTATGTTGAGGTCTTTGATCCATTTGGAGTGTAGTTTTGTGCAGGGTGATAAGTATGGATCTATTTGCATTTTTCTACATGTAAACATCCAGTTAGACAAGCACCATTTGTTGAAGATGCTATCATTTTTCCAATGTATGGTTTTGGCATCTTCGTCAAAACTCAGGTGTCCATAAGTATGTGGTTTTATTCCTGGGTCTCCTATTCAGTTCCATTGATCCACCCATCTATTTCTATGCCAGTACCATGCAGTTGTTATTAATGTTGCCCTATAGTACAGCTTGAGATCTGGGATAGAGATACCTCCAGAAAATATTTTATTTTAAAGGATTATATTTGCAATTCGGGGCTTCTTGTTTTTCTGTATGAAGTTAAGTATTTTTCTTTCAAGTTTTATTAAAAAAATGTGTTTGTAATTTAATGGGGAATTGCATTGAATCTATAGATTGCTTTTGGTAAGATGACCATTTTTACTATGTTAATCGTGCGAAGCCATAAGCATGGGAGATCTTTCTATCTCCTGATATCTTTTTCTAATATTTTCTTCAGAGACGTAATTTTTTTTTCCATACAATTCTTTGACGTGCTTGGTTATGGTCATACTAAGCTACTTTATGTCTTTGACCGAATACAAGAACACATCAAAGATATCATTCACTATGACCAAGTAGGCTTGATCCTAGGTATGCAGTGATGGTTCAATATACAGAAATTCATCAGTGTGATCCACAATATCAATGGATGTAAAATGAAATCTCAGGGTTGTTTTGACTAGCATTTCCCTGATGGCTAATGATGTGGAGCATTTCTTTAAATGTTTCTCTGCCATTCAATATTACTCCATGGAGAAATCTCTATTTTTTTTTAATCCCCAGTTTTTATTTGGATTAACTGATTTGTTGCTTTTCAAATTCTTTAGTTCCTTATATATACTGGATATCACTTCTCTGTCACATAGAAGCTTGGAGAAGTTTTTTTTTTTTTTTTTTTTTTTTTTTTTTTTTTTTTTTTTTTTTTTTTTTCCCAATCTGTAGGCATTAGTTTTGCTTTGATGACAGTGTCCTTTGATTTACAGAAACATTTCAGTATCATGAGTTCCCATTTAATTATTGTTGCTCTTAGAGTTTTTGCTGGTGGTGTTTGTTCAGGAAGTTGTCTCCTGTGCCAAAAAGTTCAAGGCTCTTCACCAATTTTTGTTCTAACTGATTTAATGTGTCTGTTTTATGCTGATATCTTTGATCCACTTGGACTTATGTTTGTTCAGGGTGATAAGTATGGATCTATTTAGATTTTCTACATGTAGACATCCAGTTAGACCAGCACCATTTGTTGAATATGCTATCTTTTTTCCATTATATGATTTTGGCATCTTTGTCAAAATCCATAAGTGTGAGGATTTATTTCTGGGTCTTCTCTTCAGTTCCATTGATCCACCATTCTGTTTCTTTGCCAGTACCATGCAGTTTTTATTACTCTTACTCTATAGTCACCTTGAGATCAGAAATGGAGGTACCTCCTAAAAATTTTTTCATTGTGGAGCATTGTTTTAGCAATTCTGGGTTTCTTGTTTTTCCATATGAAGTTGATCATTTTTATTTCAAGGTGTGTAAAATATTGTGTTAGTTATTTGATGGGAATTGCATTGAGTCTGTAGATTGCTTTTGGTAAGATGACCATTTTTAAAATGTTAATCCTGCCAAGCCCTGAGCATGGGAGATCTTTACATCTTCTGATATCTTCTTCTCATTCTTTCTTCAGAGATTTGAATTTTTTTTACATACAAGACTTTGACTTCATTGGTTAGGATTTCACCAATATATGTTATGTCTTTCGTGACGTTTGATAAGTGTGTTGTTTCCCTTATTTCTTTTTCAGCCCTTTTGGTTTTTGTATGCAAAAAGGCTATTGATTTTTTTGAGTTAATTTTGTATCCTGCCACTTTGCTGAAAATGTTTATCTGCTGTAGGTTTTCCCTGGCAAAATTTTTGTAGTCACTCAGGTATAAAAACATATCATCTGTTAATAGTAATACTTTGACTTCTTCCTTTCCAATTTGTATCACCTTGATCCCTTCAGTTGTCTTATTGTTCTAACAAGGACTTACAGAACTATGCAGAGGAAATAAGGAGAGAGTGGGGAGTCTTGCCTTTTCCCTGATTTTAATAGAGTCACTTTAAATGTCTTTCAGTTTAGGTTGATGTCGGCTATAGGCTTTTTCTATATTGCCTTTACTGTGTATATATAAGTGACTTGTTTCCAGGATATAGCCAATACTTTAAACATGAATAGAGTTTTGGATTCATCAAATACTTTTTCAGTATCTAAGGAGATTATCATTTATATTTTATTTTCTTTCAGTTTGTTAATATGGTGGATCACATTGATGGATTTCCATCTATTGGACCACCCCTCCATATTTGGGATGAAGCCTACTTGGTGGATGATATCTTTGATGTGTTCTTGGATTCGGTTTGCAAGTATTTTGTTGAGTATTTTTGCATCAATGTTTATAAGGGAGATTGGCCTGAAATTATCTTTCTTTTTTGCGTTTTTGTGAGGTTTAGGTACCAAGGTGACTGTGGCTTCATAGAATGAGTTTAGTAGTGTTCCTTCTGTTTCTATTTTGTGGAATATTTTGAAGAGAAATGGAGTTAGCTCTTCTTTGAAGGTCTGGCAAAATTCTGCAGTGAAATCATCTGGTCGTAGTTTAATTTTGGATATAAGAATTTTGATAACTGCTTCTATTTCCTTAGGGGATAAAGTACTATTTAATTTGTTTACCTGGTCTTGATTCAGCTTTGGTATGTAGAATAGATCAAGAAAATTGTCCATTTCTTTTAGAGTTTCAAATTTTGTGGCATATAGACTTTTGAAGTAAGTACTAGTGATTGTTTGGATTTCTTCAGTGTCTGTAATTTTGTTCCCCTTTTCATTTATGAGTTTGTTGACTTGGATGGTGTCACTCTGACTTTTAGTTAGTTTGGCTAAGGGTTTGTCTATCTTGTTAATTTTCTCAAAGAATCATTGGTCTTGGTTTCATTGATTTTTCAATGGCTTTATTTGTTTCTAATTGACTGGTTTAAGCCCTGACTTTGATTATTTCCAGGTGTCTACTCCTTTTTGGTGTATCTGCTACTTCTTTTATCTAGGGTTTTTTGGTGAGCCATCAAGTTGCTTGAATGAGCTTTCTTGAATTTCTTCTTTTTTAATTTTTTTTATTTTTTAAATTTTATTAATTACATTTATTTACTTTGTATCCCCCATAACCACCTGTTCCCTCCCAATCCTACCTTCCTTATCCACAGTTGCCCCTCCCCAAGTTCACTAATAGTGGGGTTATTTCTCTCCTTCCTTCTGAATTTATTTTATCAGAATTCATCAAGAGTGGCTGAATTGTTTTCTTCTGTGGCCTTGTAAGGCTGCTCCCCCCCCAGGGGAAGATAATCAAAGAGCAGGCCAAGCAGATCATGGCAGAAGCAGTCCCTCTTTACATTACTATGGAACCCACTTGGACACTGAACTTCCATGAGCAACATCTGTGCAGGGGTCATTGGTAATCTCTTTGCATGGTATTTAGTTGGAGTATGAGTCTCTGGAAAAACCACTGTGTTAAAATTTTCTGTTTCTGTTGCTCTCATTGTGGAGTTCCTGTTCTTTCCAGATCTTACTATTTACCACTTCTTATGCAAGATTCCATGCACATTGCCCACAGTTAGGTATAAGTCTCAGCATCTGCTTTGATACTATGCAGGGCAGCGCCTTTCAGAGGCCTTCTATGGTGGGTTCCTAACTTGATCCCTGATTTCTATTTCTTCTGATGTCCATCCTTTTTGCCTTTTGGGACAGGGATTGAGAATTTTAGTCAGGGTCCTCCCTTTTGATTAGTTTTTTTAGGTGTAGAGATTTTAATAAGTGTACCCTATATTATATATCTATATGAGTGACTATATACTGTGTGTGTTTTTCTGCTTCTGAGAGAGCTCACTCTGGATGATCCTTTCCAGTTCCCATCATTGCCTGCCAATTTCATGATTTCCCTATTTTTCATTGCTGAGTAATATTCCATTGTGTAGATGTACCACAATCCTGTATTCATTCATCAGTTGAGGGATATCTGGGTTGTTTCCATCTTTAGGCTATTACAAATAGAACTGCTACAAACATGGTTGTGGAAATGTCCTTATTGTGTACATGAGCATCTTTTGGATATATGCCTAGGAGTGGTATAGATGGATATTGAAGAAGCACTCTTCCTAAATGTCTGAGTAAAAGCCAGATTGATTTCCAGAGTGGTTGTACAAGTTCACATTCCCACCAGCAGTGGAGGAGGGTTCCCCTTTCTTCACAACCTCTACAGCATATGTTGTCAGTTGAGGTTTTGATATTGGCCATTCTTTTGGGTGTAAGTTGAAATCTCAGGGTTGTTTTTATTTCTATTTCCATAATGGCTAATGACGTTGAGCATTTCTTTAAGTATTTCTCTGCCATTTGATATTCCTCTATGGAGAATTCTCCGTTAAGCTCTGTTCCCAGTTTTTAATTAGATTACTTGCTTTCTTACTTTTTAGATTCTTTAGTTCTTTATATATACTGGATATTAGCCGTCTATGACAGAGTGGCTTGTTCAAGATACTTTCCTATCTGTCACATTTGTTTTGTGTTGATGATGGTGTCTTTTGCTTTACAGAAGCTTTTCAGTTTCATAATGCTTTTCAGTTTCCCATTTATTGATACTTGCTCTCAGAGCCTGTGCTAATGGTGTTCTGTTCAGAAAGTTGTCTCCTGTACCAATGAGTTCTAAGGTCTTCCCCTCTTTTTCTTCTAACTAATTTAATGCGTCTGGTTTTATGTTGAGGTCTTTGATCCACTTGGATTTTAGGTTTGTGCAGGATGGTAAGTATAGATCTATTTGTATTTTTCTACATGTAGACATCCACTTAGACCAGCACCATATCTGAAGATGCTGTCTTTTTTCCATTTAATGGTTTTGGCATTTGTGTCAAACCTCAGGTGTCCATAATTGTGGGGGTATATTTCTGGGTCTTCTGTTTGGTTCCATTGATCCACCCCTCTGTTTCTATTCCAGTACCATGAAGTTATTATTAATGTTGCTCTATAGTATACCTTGATCAGGGATGGAAATAGCTCCAGAAGATCTTTTATTGTGTATATTTTTTTTAACAATTCTGGGTTTCTTGTTATTTCATTTGAAGTTGAGAATTTTTCTTTCATGTTCTATAAATAATTTTGTTGTTAAAATGCTAAAAGTTCCAGCAACTTACAAGGACTAAATTACAGGCCGGACAATCTCCTTTGGAAAATGTGGAATATTTCCATAATGGAGAATTATTCAGCTAAGAGAATGACATCACAATATTTTCAGGCAAATGGATGGAACCAGAAAAATACATTCTGGGTGAAGTAACTAAAATACACAAAGAAAAATATGGTATGTATTCATTTATTAGGAGGTCTTCTAATAGTAGTGGATAAAGTTCCAATAGGCCATCTATTGTGACCATACCAATGTTTCACTATGGGGATTGGGTGGCAGTTAATTGAGTTGTTGGGCCAGAGCATCCTACAGAAAATTTCAAGCAAATCCAACTGTTGTTATTAAAATGTGCTGCTGTCTGCCCTCAACTATTAGAGCAGTGGCATGTCCTTGGATCCACAGAGATGCTTCTTTCTGAATGAAACGAGATTAAATACAGAGACCCACAGTCCCATATAATGAAGAACGAGAGACCTTAAAACACCTAGCTTGAACTGGGATTTCTCTATTATACTCTCTCTCCCCTCAGAGCTCTGGGAAGCCTGCAGGAAAGGAGGCATATATGGTGTCATAAATAGAGGTAATTGAGGACACAAGGAGAACAGTGCCTTGAGATTCAGGCCACAGAAGATGATGATGAAGCCAGCCTTGATGAGGCCTGATGATCTAGGGTCAAATAGAAGGGGGAGGAGGACCACCCCTACCTGGGCAATTAGAGAAAAGCATAGGTGTAGAAGAAGGACCCTAGGTGGGACTGGAAGGAGAAGACTGATGGGGCAGCAGAGGGGATACAAAGTGAACAAATCATAATAAGTACAGAAGAAAAACTGTGATCAAAGCGATGAAGCATAAAACGCTTTATGACTGTTGGCTTCTTCTTCTCGGTGGTGCCAGGTTTTGGCAAGGATGAACACAGTTTTCTTTAAGGGACTTGGCACTGAGAAGCTGATCACGTTCCAATGAGTAGATGAACAACACATACTTCAATTGATGTGTTTTAAAGAATAAAAATTTACTGTGACTCATGTGTAAGAATTTGAATGTGGGAGCAATGGAAAAGTAGTGTAATGTAATTTATATGAAATTCCCACATAATCAGTACGAATAATATGCTGACAACTTATGCAATGACTGTGAAAATGGAGAAAAGATTCTGCTCAACAAGCAGTACTGGCACAAACACTATGTTTAGAGTGTTTATCTGGAGCACCACTGAAGGAAACAAAGCTGCTCTTATATCCTAGGCATGTAGCAGGGATTCATTACTCTATCCTGAAGGCCAAGGTATAACAGTAAACCTCAAAACCAGAAGGGTTCCTCACTGAATACTGAGTAGGACACAACTTATTTGAGAGAAAGTCTGAGCAGCCCTACATTCCTCACAGCTGAAAGCACACAACCCAGAGATGACAGTTCCTGTGTCCAAGACACTTAGTCTAGGAATATTGTCACATATTTCTTTCAAGAGTTCATTAATTAAATTGCCTGGTATGACAGTAGAATGGAATTTTGATATCACAATGCTTTTTGACATAACAATGATATTATGACATCATAATGGGGTTATGACCTCAAATCAATAGTCTATTATGATATCACATTGATATGACAGCACAATGGAATTTTGATATCACAATACTAATATGACATCACAATGGTGTTATATCTTCACAATGATATGACATCACATTGGTGTAAAGAAATCACAATGTTATAATGGCTTCACAATTGTATGTAGTAGGGGATGATTAAAATTTACTAATGGTTTTATCTTTTATTAATTCTTGCTGTTAGCTGTATAACCAATTCACCACACAGACTGGGTTTAATTAGTTTACTTAGAACACAGTGCTGGTCAATAGTTAATACCTCCTACACCTTCATAGTCCTCATAGTTTCCTAACATTTAGATTTTACTCATTATCCTTGCTTTTTGTGAAGTCTTAAGTCTGGTTCATTTTCTCCACACTGTTCCAAGATTTCTCCACTCACTCTGCTCTCCAACCTCTGCTCCCTTTCCCTTCCCACTCATTTCCTGCCCTCTGGCTTCTCTAATTGCTCAAAATTGTGCTAATTGCTTTATTCTGGCCTGTTTACTCAAAGTTAAGACAAGATGCTTAGAATACATATCACAATGCAATATCTGGGATTGAAAAGAGAAAGTGAGGGGGGAAATTAAGCATTTAAATGAGCAAGGGTAAGGTATATAAATTTCAAAAGAACATTATACCAATAATAGTATGACAACATTACAGTGCTATGATAACATCACAATGCTATTGTGACGTCACAATGGGGTTATGACCTCAATATTCTATTATGACATCACATGGATATCATGACATCAACATTCTATTATGACATTACAATGCTATTATGACATCACATTGATATTATTACATCACAATGCTCATATGACATTAAAATGATTTTATGACATCACAATTGTATTCTTAATTCACAATGCTATTATGACTTAATGATATGACATCACAATACTATTATGACATCACATTGATACTATGACATCACAATTATATTATGACATCACACTTTATTATGACACCTCAAATATATCATGTCATAAAAATTGTGTCATGACATCTCAATGCTATTGTGACATCACTATGGTAATATGACATAACAATGGTGTCAGGATAGTCAAATGGTATTATGACATCACAATTCTCTTATTATTTCACTTTTTCATTATGACAATATAGTGGAATTTTGACATCACAATTTCATTATGACCTCAAAATGCAATTATGATATCAAAATACTTTTATGACATCTCAATTATATAAGATATCACAATTGTATTATGACATCATAATGATATTATGTTTAAAAATGGTATTATGACTTCATAATGGTATTAAATATAAAAATGCTATTATGCCTTCACAACGGTATGACTTCACAATGATATTAGGGCATCACTATGTATAATGACATCAAAATGCTATTATGATATCACAAAGGCATCATGATATCAAAATACATCAGGGCCTCCCATTGCTATTATGACATCACAATAGTATTATGACTTCATAATGGTATTATATCACAAAGCTATTAAGACATCACAATGCTATTAAGAGATGACTGTTGTGACATCAAAATGAAATTTGATATCATAATACTATTATGACATCACAAAGTTATGATGACATAACAATGCTATTATGACATGATTGTTTTAATGACCTCACAATGGAATTTTGAAATTAAAATGCTATTATGACTTCACAACTGTATGAATCTACAATGATATTAGGACATCTCAATGGTATAATGACATCACAATGCTATTATGTCCTTAAAATGGTATTATGACAACACAATGGTATGACATCTAAATGCTATTATGTTATCAAATGATTTGACATCACAATGGTATTCTGACCTAAAAATGGTGTTATGACATCACAATGCTATTATGATATCAAAAAGCTATTTTAACATCACAATGTTATGACATATAAATGCTATTATGACTTCACAATAATATGATATCACAATGCATTAGGACATCACAACGATATTTTGACATCCCAATGCTATTATGACATCACAATACTATGATGAAGACAAAATGCTATTATTTTATCAGTGGTGGTATGACTTCACAACGCTACTGTGACATCACAAAGCTATTATAATATCAAAAGTCATGATCACTTCAAAATATTATTATGACATCACAATTCTATTTCAACATGATTGTGGTAGGACATTCCAATGGAATTTTGATATTTTGAAAGCACAATGCTATTACCTCAAAGAGGTATTATGCCATCAATATTCATCATGGCATGCCAATGCTATTATGACATCACAATGCTTTTATGTCATCACAAAGTTATGATGACCTCACAATGCAATGATGATATCATATGGCATAATTTCACAATGGAATTAGGACATCACAATGGTATAATGACATCAAAATGTGCATGGCAGGAATCTCATCTTTTGGTTTGTGTAGAGAGTCCCTGGGTCTTTGGCAAACTCTCCCTAGAAGGCACACTCCCTCCCTTGCAGGACCATTTGGAAAGCACAGGGGTTCCCCTTGCTCTGTACTCTCAGATTTGGTCCTGCTGTGGAAAATCCGGGGGTAGGCTAACATCTCTGTGGCACTGGGGCAGCAGGACTCAGTGTCCACCTTCCCTGTGTGTGACCTCTCTGTCCTTCCCCTCCACCAGGGAAGGGTTATGTTGGCTGGTCCCAGAGTAGCATGGGAAAGAGTTGGGTTAAGTATCCTCAACCCCAGTTCCTGGGCACAGATCTCTCTGCCAGAAGCAGCCTGGAGCTAGAACCTATGTTTGCCAATTCCTGGAGAGTACCAGGTAGGGTTGAGTGTCCTCAGATCCAGAACTCAGGTTACTCTGCCAGGGGCCACTGGGTGAGTTGGTTAGGGGGTGCTGTGTCCTTTGGCAGGCTGCCTCTCTGTCCTTCCCCTCTGTCCTTCCCCTCTGCTAGGGCAAGCTTATGGTTGCGCTCTCAGGGGAGTGGCAGGACGACTTGGGACTTCTCAGTCCCATATCCTGAGCCAGGGTTTCTTTGACAGGGGCCGGGGGCCGCCGGTGCTAGGACTTGGTGCTAGACCTTATTGTGCTGGACATGGGAGAGGCTCAGGATGTGTTGAATTACCACAGTCCCAGATCCCGAGCTGAAGTTTGTTTGCTAGGAGCAGTCAGCAGCACTGGGGTCCAGGCACTGTGGAGCTGCTGTGCACCTCTCTATCCTTCAGCTCCGCCTGGGCAGGGTTATGGTAGTGTTCTCATTCTTGGGGGAGTGCCCGAAAGGATTGGATTTTCTCAGCCCTTATCTCAGGTTTTTTTTTTTTTATTGTTGTTGTTGTTGTTGGGAGCTACAGCTCTTGCTGGGGCTGGGGTATAGACAGTGTGTTCCATGGCAGATTCTGCTGGATGCCTCCTGTTTCCTCCGAAGAGGGATTAGGGTGTTGGGTGCAGGGGAAGTACCTGGGGATCACCTCTCAGGGGGTCTCCTCCCAGAGGAGTCTGCCATGACCTGATTCTAGATGGACTCAGATCATGGTTAGTCTTTCTCTTCTTGGAAGTCTAGATAACTCTGTTCTGGGTTGATCAGCCCCTTCACTCAGCAATTTCCACGTTGCAGGTCCCCTCCCCTTCAGCTAAGCTACACCCTAGCCACTGCCATATTCAGATCAGGCTACAAGCTATTTTTCTTTTTAAATATCTCTTGCTCTCATCCTTGCTTTTCAGTCGACATAAAAACTCATCAAAATCATTTCCATCTTGACATGATCCTGCTGGAGCCTATGATTTTTTATACACAAAGCAAAAACAAGTTATATTAATACAAAAAAAGGTCTGAAAATGCCAAATCCTTTTTTTTTAATTACTTCCCTGTAGCAGACAAGGTGGTCCAATTTTCCATAAACAAACTCCAAGGACTTAGAACAAGTTTTAAGGAACTTGGTGAAACTTACTCTTTTCTGTCTCAAGGTGAAGACCATGGCAGAAACATGTTTTGTTTTTTTTTTGATAAACAAAGCAGCTTTAACAAACAAACAGCTCTCCACAACATACATTCTAACAAACTGCAATTTTTTTTTTTATTTTTTTCTCAAATGACACTGTTGGTTTTATTTTTTTATTATTATTATTTTTTCAATGCAGTTTATTCAGGAACCTTGAACAATCATCTGACCCTGGGTAAAGCCAGTCCACTTTAAATAGCCTCTGGGTAGCCAACCTCAGCATGCCACGTGGGCAATGCAAATAGGTCCACATACATGGAAGCAAGCCAGATCCTCAGCCTTAGCCAAATGTGGAGTTGTTCGTGACAGAGAGCACTCACCATCGGAAAGGTGGAAGGTGGAAACCAGCTCCATCTTTAAGGCGCGGTATTATGCAGCTCTCTACAGTTCCCCCTTTTTGGTTTAAACGCATCAGGCTAGAGTAGTAGAGGTCTGATCTCTGATATTAGAAATAAATTTGGACTTTGTACTGATGTTCATTTAGGTGTCATCCACCTGAAGAGCATCAGACCCGTCCTATACCTTTTTCTCAGAGGCAGGACCTGGGGCATCAACCTGTATGCAATCAGACATGCTCTTCTCTGGGTCCAAAGCAGCTGACCCTGAGTGCAGTGCTTAGCCTCGCATCCTGAGCATAACATTTTAGCTTTTTATGGTAGCCAACCATGCTTGGGGAGACTGTCCTGCTTCAATGGCTGTAAAGGCCTGAATGGTCATGGCTGCATTACGCTGTTGTGAGACTCTAATCTTGCATATATACCACAGGCAATCCAAGGTAACCAACACCAAAAGGCCTGCTAATGCTCCCATGCTGGCCCATTCCTTCAGATGATTCATGGCTGCAGCAATCCATGATGATAATCCTGTGGCTAGTCCTGTGTCCACTCTGGTAGAATTTACCATGACAATGGCCACTTTCAGCTGCTCCATCATAGTATCGAATTCTCCAGTACAATTACCTAAAATATAGCTAGACAATTGTTTAGACAGATTTGCAGCACAGGCAAAATTCTCATGTTGTATGCTAGTGACACAAAGTCCAGCATACTTTCATTGACAGCCAAGTTGAGCGATTTGCCATAGGGTATCAATTTGCTCCTGCACGAGGACAATCCTCTGATTGAACACCATCAAACATCCTTTTAGTTGAGCATTAATTCCTTTTTGTACATCTAAGGCATGAGCTACATTGGCTAAAAGGTTATTCAGGGTCTGAGCAGTCTGCCCAGTATGACTCATGGCTAATGCTGTGGTGGTAGCTCCCACAGCAGCCAATGAGATGGCAGTAACAATGGCAGCTGTAATTCCAGGATCCCTTCTCTGTCTGAAGAGAGTCATAGCGTGAGGGCATCAATGGGCACAGGCACCCAGCGAGGCATGCGAGTAACCAGCCAGTAAATTTACTAGCATTATAGCATTGGGCAGAAAAACAAGTATCATTACCACAATTATTTGGCTCTATCTGGCTAATAATGAATAGAAATGAGGGATATAAACAAACAGGTGTGGGCTTATAAGAAATATTATGAGAAGCCTTAACCCCCTCGTTGGAACATCCTGCATCAGTTCTAGAACTAGCAGTGGTGGTGACCGAGATCTGAGTAGGTTCAGGAGACCATTGCCCCCAGGGGCGAGACATGCTCCATGTAAATTGACTAACTCCATATTTTCCTCCACTTTTGAAGGTTATTTAAGGTTCTTAAATTATTTTTTCCCTTTTTTTTAAATTTTTCATCAATTACACTTTATTCATTCTGCATCCCCCATAAGCCCCTCCCTCCCCTCCCAATCTCACAGTCCCTCCTCCCTCTGCATGCATGCCACTCCCCAAGTCCACTGATAGGGGAGGTTCTCCTCTCCTTTCTGATCTTAGTCCATCAGTTCAAATCAAAAGTGGCTGCATTGTCCTCTACTATGGCCTGGTAAGGCTGCTCCCCCCAGAAGGAGGTGACTAAAGAGCAGGCCAGTCAGTTCATGTCAGAGGTAGTCCCTCTTCACATTACTATGTAGCCCAATTGGACTCTGAACTGCCCTGGGCTACATCTGTGCAGGGGTTCTCGGTTATCTCTATGAATAGTCCTTGGTGGAGTATGAGTCTCTGGGAAGTTCCCTGTGTTCAAATTTTCTTGTTCTGTTGCTCTCCTTGTGGAGACCCTGTCCTCTCCAGCTCTTACTATTTCTCAGTTCTTACATAAAATTCCATTCACTCTGCCCAACAGTTGCCCATCAGGCTTAGCATCTGCTTTGATAGTCTGTAGGGCAGAGGCTTTCAGAGGCCCTCTGTGGTAGGTTCCTAGGTTGTTTCCTGTTTTCTTCTTCTTCTGATTAGCTCAAATCATATGGCTTGGTTTCATTTAGTAAAAGTAATAAAATAAATACCAAAGTTTTTTTTTTCCCCAAAAGTATGGAGAATCTGTTTCAAACTTTGTCTAAAATCCCTGATAAACTTTAAATTTTTTATAGTCTTAAAAATTTTATCTGAGTCAGTAAAAGTGGGATACATACATTTCTAAATATTAATGTTCACTAAAAATTCATCACTTTATCCAAAATGTATCCTTCACTACCACTTACCATGTTAAAAACTGTGATGTCCAATAAATTACCCTCCAGAAAATTGGCATGATTCCATCTGGAATATAACTCCATGGCTTGAAACATGGGTGCTGTCTGTTCAATAACAATTTAAAGTAAATTAATCATAAATATAATTGCTTAAATGAAAGCATAATAAATTTGTGAATAGCAAAAAAAATTTTTTTCAAAACCTGGTTTTGCAATATTAAAATAAAGCACCCCTTTTGTAGGAGAGAATTCACAAAGCATAACCATAGTTTAAAAGATCAAAACCAGATTTTAAAAGCAGTGCAAACAATAGAATTTTTAAAACCCATACTAGTTTAAAATAACTCAGGTTATTTAAGGTTCTTAAATTATTTTTTTCCCTTTTTTTAAAATTTTTCATCCATTAGATTTTATTCATTCTGCATCCCCCCATAAGCCCCTCCCTCCCTTCCCAATCCCACCCTCCCTCCTCCCTCTGCATGCATGCCACTCCCCAAGTCCACTGATAGGTGAGTTGGGTGATTTAATATACTGGTCCATCCCAGCATGCCCAAAGTAGGGGTGCTTCCTGCCTGGCAAACATCTATTGGTCAAAATGCTACATTTTGTGTAGAAGGAAATGAAAATTATTTGACTAAGGTTCCCCCCTTTTATTTTAAACCAATATCATGTGACGACCAAGATGATGGTCACAGATAACATTATATTCTACTAGGCGATTTCAAGATGGAAGAGTTATCCATCGTTGTTGCCATAAACATATAGGCACACATATATGTCACGTCCGTCTCGCCAGCTGCGCAGGCTGCAACAGCCCTGTGACAAGCTTGGTGAAACCTGTAGGAGCATGAAGTTCTCCAAGGGGATGGATAAGGCTCTGAAGCCTGGACATTTGTTTAGGCGAAGACTCGGGCCTCCTGGGATGAGGAAATGGCTGGGGTAACTCGGATGGCTTGGTTTCACTTTTGAATTTCTGCTTTGTCTCATAGCGATTGCACACACTTCTTGGAAAGAAATGGGGGCATCTTTGAAAGCCCTGCATTCCCAGAAATTATGTCTCAATAGAGGAAATTCAATTCATTGAGACTGGGCTTGAATCAGCTCTTAGAAATGCTATATGTAACAATTCTGATAATATTTTCAAGTAATCAGTTGCAAAATAATTCTAGTTTACCACTAAATTTAGCTTTACTTTATCTTCCCAGGATAGGAACGTATTCTGTTCCAAGTAGCTGATGAAGTTAGTGAACCTTATGATAGTACATGGCGTAAAAGGAACAGGGGATGGAAAGCAGAGGCAGATGTCTGTAAAAGTTATAAAGCCTAAAAAGAACATTTTGAGAACATTTGGAATCAAAGGCAAGATTAGCATAAGAATGTCTATACTGAGCCTAACGATCTGGAACTTGTCCCGCTATGGTCTTGATCAGGGGTTAAGCAAGGTTAATTGATCACGCTTGTTATGATAATATCAGCCTTTTTTAGTTGAACCTTTGACCTTTTTATGGTCTTTTCTTAGAAGTTATGTTTGATGACTATCTGTACTACATGGTCACCTATCTTGACACTCTTACAAATTCCTCTTAATGGTTTTTTCTGACTGTATAAATTGACTACTGAAACAGTAAAGTTTTGCAGCAGCATAAGAACTCACTGAGTCTGTGTTGTCTGTCGCGCCGAATCCTTCCCTCCTGAGATCTTCCAAGGACCCTGAGTCGGACTTTGCCCTGACCTCCCGGGCCGGTCGGTGCCAGGTGGCACCCGAACAGGGACTTGAAGACAGGTAAGCACAAAAAGGCAATCAGGGAAGGATCGGATCCTGCCGCAGGGTGCTGCAGACCCGCCACAGATAAGCTTGTGGTTAAGGGCAGGGAATCAAGAATATCATGGGGATTTCTGGCTCAAAGGGCAAGCGTATGTTCCTGTCCATTCTGAGGCATATGCTCTCAGAAAAGGGGTTACGAATTTCAGATGAAACTGCTTCTCAGTTTTATGAGTATATGTTGAGGGCAGCACCTTGGTATCCCCTGGAAGGTTCCCTGACTCTACCAGATTGGAAAAGGTTAGGTAAAGATTTGAAAAAGTATGCTGTTGATCATCCTGAGGAACCAATACCTAGGCAAATGTTTCCTATCTGGTTACAGATCAGAGATGCATTAACAGAAAAATCTGATTTAGAATTATTAACAGAGGAAATATGCTCTAATTTTGAGGAACAACCTTTAATTTTGACTGAGAAAGATTGTAAATATAGAGCTACAATAAAGCCGCCTATTAAAGAGCCTCTAGGTCTAGAATTGGGAGATTCTGATGATTTGTTTGATGAAGAGCAAGCTTATAACGATGAGATGTATCCAGAGGACAGAGATCATGACTTTTTTACAGTCATGGCTGCTTCGCCTAAAGCATCTCCATTTGCTCCTCCTGTTCCTAAAGTAAGGAGAAAGCCTCATCCTCCAATTGGTTTTCAAGCCGTATTACAGGAAGCTAAGCAAACTGGAGATATAACATTTGGCTTCCCAGTTATTAATGCAGGGCAAGATGATGATGAACCAAAATGGGAGCCTTTATCTCTAAAAACTTTGAAAGAATTACAAGCGGCAGTTAAGACTGCTGGGTCATCGGCTCCTTTTACTCTTCAGGTATTGGACCTGATTGCAAGTCAATGGTTAACTCCTAGTGACTGGCATCAGACGGCTAAGTCAGTACTGTTTCCCGGAGATTATGTATTGTGGAGAACGGATTATGAGGATAGATGCAGAAGATCTATGGCTACTACCTTGGCACCATTAGGGAAAAAAGGAAAAACAGCTAACCTGGATATGTTATTAGGAACTGGAATATATATTACTCCCGAAAGCCAGACTAAACTATCCAAGGAAGTTCTTAAGGAGGTTATGGCCAATGCTGTTTCGGCATGGAGAGCTATTCCTCCTGCTGAAGGATCAGGTACTGTGCTGGCAGGAATTAAACAAACGTTGGAAGAACCATATCAGGCCTTTATAGCTAGGCTTGAAGAAGCTATTAATAGGATGTTGCCTCCTAGTGAAGGGACTTCCCTCCTTTTAAAACAACTGGCATGGGAAAATGCAAATGCTCTGTGTAAAGACTTGATTAGGCCCATTAGGAAAACGGGGAACCTTCAGGATTATATCAAGGCTTGTGCTGATGCCACACCAGCAGTAATGCAAGGAATGGCATATGCAGCTGCCATGCATCGAACCCCTATTTCTAAATTTATCAAGGCCACCTATGGAGGTGGAAAGAATGAAAGGAGTTTTACCTGCTATAATTGCGGGAAACTAGGTCATAGGAAAAACGCTTGCCCTAAAGATGAGCAAAATAAGGGAACAAAGAAAGGAACTACAGCCCCAGGAATATGTCCTAGATGTGAAAAAGGGAAACATTGAAAAAATGAATGTAAATCCAAGTTCCACAAAGATGGAACTCCTCTGACTGAAAAGGAATCAAAAAACTAGGAGAGGGGTAACCTCTTAGCCCCACTCCAAGAGAGGAAAAAAAGAACTCTTTAGTAGATAAGAGTTTACTTAATCCAGATGCTCCTTGTTTTAATATAAGGAATTTACCCCGTGCGACACCGGGAAGTGCAGGGCTAGACTTAATAGCTCAAAAAGACTATGTGATCTCATCCTTAGATGAGGTGAATGTTTTGGATACAAGTGTTAAAGGAGAGCTTCCTATGGGAATCTTTGGACTTATAATAGGAAGAAGTTCTAATTTTAACAAGGGAATAGAAATAATCCCTGAAATTGTGGACTCTGATACTAAAGAGACCATTAAGGTACTTTGCAAAGCTAATAAAGAAACAATTATAATAAGAAAAGGTCAAAGAATAGCTCAAATAATCCTGATACCTTATTATTATACTCCTAATCCAAATTTAATGAAAAAAAGAACTGGACAATTGGGATCCTCAGATGTGGTAGCTTGGACTCAGGGAATCACTTCTGATAGGCCTTTCCTGACCATATTAGTACAAGGAAAAGCTATTAAGGGACTCCTGGATACTGGTGCTGACAAAACTTGCATAGCAGGCAAAGACTGGCCATCTACGTGGCCTGTCACTAGAACAGAATCTACCTTAATAGGACTGGGAATGGCTTCCAATGTGGCAAAAAGCACAGAATTTATTCCTTGGGCATTTGAAAATAATCAGGGACATATTCAGCCTTATGTGATACCTTCTCTACCTTTTACTTTATGGGGAAGAGATTTGATGCAAAATTTAAATTTAAGCCTAACTACTGTCCCTATTGATGAACAGTATTTTTCTTAGGGGCCATTGATAAAAACTTATATACAGACAAAATACCTTGGAAAGGTAAAAATCCTGTTTGGCAAAATCAATGGCCCCTTACTGAAGAAAAAATTAGGGCCATTCAGGAAATAGTTGAAGAACAATTAAATAAAGGACATTTAAAGGAAAGCAATAGTCCACGGAATACTCCAATCTTTGTGGTTAAGAAGAAATCTGGAAAATGGAGATTATTGCAAGACCTAAGGGCAGTTAATGCGGTCATGGAAGACATGGGAGCATTACAATTAGGATTACCATCTCCGGTAGCAATCCCAAAAGAATGTCATCTTATAGTAATTGACTTGCAAGATTGCTTCTTTACAATAAAACTGCATCCTGAAGATTGCAGAAAATTTGCATTTACTATCCCTTCTATTAATCACAGGGAACCCTGCAAACGCTATGAATGGCAAGTACTTCCACAAGGAATGAAAAATAGTCCTACTTTATGCCAAAAATTTGTAAATATGGCAGTAAGCCCTATTAGAGAAAAATATATGAATGCATATATTATTCATTATATGGGCGATATACTAATGGGGCATAAAGATAAAAAAATAGTGGAAAAAATACTAGTGGACTTGATAAAGTCTTTGGAAGATTTTGGACTGATCATTGCCCCTGATAAGATTCAAAAGGATAGGCCAATTAGATATTTAGGGCATGAAATTTATGATCAGCATTTAGCATCCCAACATATGCAGATTAGGAGAGATAATTTATGTACATTGAATGATTTTCAAAAACTGCTAGGGAATATTAATTGGATTAGGCCATACTTAAAAATTACCACAGGAGAGTTAAGTCCTCTCTTTAATTTGTTACATGGTGACTCACATCCTAAATCAAAAAGAGTCCTAAGTAAAGAAGCTATAGAGGCTTTGCAATTAGTAGAGGAAAAATTAAATGGAGCAAGATTGCACCAAATAACTTATACCTTGCCTTGGTCTCTTCTCATTATTAAAACATCTTATACTCCAACAGGATGTTTATGGCAGTCTGGGATATTGGAATGGTTGCATTTACCCCATACTCAAGCAAAAATTTTAACATCTTATGCTGATTTGGTAGCTCAATTAATTATAAAAGAAAAAAATAGATCGAAAAAAAAATTTGGAAAAGACATGCAAGAAATAATAGTTCCATATTCCAGAACTCAATTTGAGTACTTGTTACAGAAAAATGAGAATTGGGGATTAGCTCTAACAGGATATGCAGGACAAATTAAATATCATTTGCCAAAACATCCAGTATTAGAATTTGTTAAAGAGACTGAAATACTGTTCCCCGAAAAATGCTCCATAACGCCCTTGGAAACAGCTTTTACTATTTTTACTGATGGGTCAAATAATGGTACTGCAACTGTCTGGGTATTAGGGAAACCACCTATAGTTTCTCATACTGATAAGACATCTGCTCAGCAGACTAAACTAGTTGCGGTTACTTTGGCTTTTCAACATTTTCCACAAAGGTTTAACTTTTATACAGATTCTAAATATATAGTCAGCCTGTTTCCTACTATTGAAACAGCTTTAATAACGGGCACTACAAAAATTAAGAAACAATTGAGCAATATGCAGCATTTAATTCATAAAAGAAAAGAGAAATTTTTTATAGGACACATCCGGGGACACATGTCTTTACTTGGGCCTTTAACTTATGGTAACTATATGGCAGATTATTTTACAAGACCTGTCCAAATTAATAATGTATTGGAAGCTGAACAAAATCATGCCTTACATCATCAAAATGCTAATGCTTTAAGGTACCAATTTAAAATTACCAGGGAACAGGCTAGACAAATTGTAAAGAATTGTAATACATGTCCACCTGCTAGACAGGTACAAAAGATGGGAGTTAATCCTAGAGGATTAAAACCAGGACATTTATGGCAAATGGATGTAACACATTGTCCTCAATTTGGAAAACTCTGTTTTATTCATGTATGTGTGGATACTTACTCACATGCAATCACTGCCTCAGCAAGGACTGGAAAAGCGGTGAAAGATGTCTTACAGCATTTAATTATGTCTTTTAATCTATTGGAAAAACCGATAAAGATTAAAACAGACAATGGACCTGCCTATTGTTCAAAAGCTTTTAAGCAATATTGTAAAACTTGGGGAATATTGCATGTAACGGGTATCCCCCATAATCCTCAAGGGCAGGCTATAATAGAAAGAGCTCATCAAGATTTAAAAGGACAAATACACAAGTTGAGGAAAGCTCATAAATACTTCTCTCCGCATCATCTTTTAAGTCATACATTATTCACATTAAATCATGTGAATGTTAATGACCAAGAAATATCTAGAATGAAATTGCATTAAAATCCTAAAATGGAAACTGTAAAACCTTTAGTAAAATGAAAAGATTTATTAACTGGTGCCTGGAGAGGCCCAGATCCCCTTATAACTTCAGGGAGAGGGTATGCTTGTGTATTTCCACAGGATGAGGACTCTCCCATCTGGATCCCAGACCGCCTCATCAGACACTCCTCGCCGTCAAAATCGCAACCAAAAAAAGATAAAGAGACTGCAGCGAAAAATAAAAAGACTTGCTATGATGACAACGAACAAGTCAATACTCCTTCCTACACTGCAGCAGATGACAGTCCTCTTAAAAAAGGGAAAAGATATAGTACTAGCAGTGGGAAAAACA
Source organism: Meriones unguiculatus (assembly GCF_030254825.1). Classification (NCBI taxonomy): domain Eukaryota; kingdom Metazoa; phylum Chordata; class Mammalia; order Rodentia; family Muridae; genus Meriones; species Meriones unguiculatus. Next base: position 13,537,342 of record NW_026843709.1, read on the forward strand.
CCCTCTCTAGCTAATATTTTTCTTGCATGTATACTTTTACTCTCAGCTGCTCCTACTCATGGTGATTCATATTGGGCATATGTCCCTAAACCTCCCATGGTTCACCCAGTAACCTGGACTGAACCAGAACATATTAAAGTTATGACTAATGTGACAGGAATTTTGGGGGGAACTCCAGTTTTAACTACTGAGAAAAAATATTCCTCTGTATTTTCCTAGGAGGGCAAATCAGACTCCGCCCCAATCTGCCTTGGCCTTTCAGGGATCTCAGTGCCTGGATGTTTACCAGTTTCCTATAGAACATTTGTGACTGACACACTAGATCCTAATGATCAGGCAAGGAGGTTAGTATGGGAACTACAAATTAAGACTCTGGGATGGTATACAGTAAATGAAACATTTAGTTGGTACGAAGAGCTTCCTTTACCCGATTGTACGAAAATTTATTATAATCCAGATATCCCATGGGTTTATAATGAGCAATATCCTAATTGGCTTTCTTGCGGATTTAAAGTAAGAGAAATGCCCTTTAAGATCACAGATACGAAAGAAATTATTTGGGATTTCTCTGCATCATCCCCGTTTAGGGATTGTTCTATTTATTTTAAAAAGTATGCTTATAGATATAATAATTATAAACCCGATAGTGTTATTTATAGATATTTTTCACCTGGATTTGTAGAACCAATATGGGTATCAAAACATCAAAATAAAACTAAGATTCAACCTAAATTATTTAGATTAGCTGCAGCCATAGACATGGTATTATTAAAAAACCTAAGGCTACTACTTCTGAAGCTATTTCTATGAGAGCATGCGTCCCATACCCTTATGGAATTTTTTTAGGAAGCCAAGACCATTTCTCTATAATAAAAATTTCTGAGGTTTCTTATCATATTACCTGTACTGCATGTATATTGACTAATTGTATAGAAAGTTCCTTAAAAAAGAAATATAATATTATGTTTTTAGTAAAACGGCCAGCTTATGTTATGCTCCCTGTAAGGTTAAAGGAATCCTGGTATGAAGATACCGGGTTAATGGTTATGGAAAAATTCAGTGCCTTGCTTAGACCGAAAAGATTTGTGGCTGCTTTGATTTTAGGAATTACAGCTTTAATTGCCATTTTGACCTCCTTTGCTGTTTCTACTGCAGCCTTGGTAAAAAATATACAAACGGCTCATTATGTCAATGATATACATAAAAATATATCTACCATCTTAGCTAAACAATATATTATAGATAAAAAGATAGAAGCAAGAGTAAATGCTTTAAAAAAGTGGTTTTAGCTATGGGACAAGATATAGCTAATATTAAGATAAGAATGTCAACTAAATGTCATGCAACTTATAAATATATCTGCGTGACTCCAGCGAGATATAATATTTCTAATGATTGGAACAAGACAAGGGCTCATTTATTAGGAGTTTGGAAAGATAATGATCTGACACATGATTTTGAGGAAATTAAAAAACAAATCTCAAAAGTTAGTCAAGCCCATCTAAATAAATATGGTTTTAAAAATCTGGCGAAAGAGTTGTATGATAATGTGAAAGCTCTTAATCCCTTACATTGGTGGCATTATATAATTATTGCTGCCGTTGCATTCGTGGTAATCTTTGTAGTATTCATGGTGTTTCCTTGCCTTTTTAGAGTCATTCTCTCAGCCATTAAAACCACTCAGAGAGATATCGAGGAATTTCGTCTTAAAAACAAAAAACCGGGAACTGCCACGTCCGTCTCGTCAGCTGCGCAGGCTGCAACAGCCCTGTGACAAGCTTGGTGAAACCTGTAGGAGCATAAAGTTCTCCAAGGGGATGGATAAGGCTCTGAAGCCTGGACATTTGTTTAGGCAAAGACTCAGGCCTCCTGGGATGAGGAAATGGCTGGGGTAACTCGGATGGCTTGGTTTCACTTTTGAATTTCTGCTTTGTCTCATAGCGATTGCACACACTTCTTGGAAAGAAATGGGGGCATCTTTAAAATCCCTGCTTTCCCAGAAATTATGTCTCAATAGAGGAAATTCAATTCATTGAGACTGGGCTTAAATCAACTCTTAAAAATGCTATATGTAACAATTCTGATAATATTTTCAAGTAATCAGTTGCAAAATAATTCTAGTTTACCACTAAATTTAGCTTTACTTTATCTTCCCAGGATAGGAACGTATTCTGTTCCAAGTAGCTGATGAAGTTAGTGAACCTTATGATAGTACATGGCGTAAAAGGAACAGGGGATGAAAAACAGAGGCAAATGTCTGTAAAAGTTATAAAGCCTAAAAAGAACATTTTGAGAACGTTTAAAATCAAAGACAAGATTAGCATAAAAATGTCTATACTGAGCCTAACGATCTAAAACTTGTCCCGCTATGGTCTTGATCAGGGGTTAAGCAAGGTTAATTGATCACGCTTGTTATGATAATATCAGCCTTTTTTAGTTAAACCTTTGACCTTTTTATGGTCTTTTCTTAGAAGTTATGTTTGATGACTATCTGTACTACATGGCCACCTATCTTGGCACTCTTACAAATTCCTCTTAATGGTTTTTTCTGACTGTATAAATTGACTACTAAAACAGTAAAGTTTTACAGCAGCATAAGAACTCACTGAGTCTGTGTTGTCTGTTGCGCCGAATCCTTCCCTCCTGAGATCTTCCAAGGACCCTGAGTCGGACTTTGCCCTGACCTCCCGGGCCGGTCGGTGGCACATATATATTTTAAACAAATTTGAATTTAATATTTAAACATACACAAATTATTTTTGATCAGATTAATGATGACCCACAGAGCATAAAATTAGTCAAAGACAGACATGATGGCCATATATACATTTAAACAGACAAAACTGTTCTTACTCCAACTAAAACTGATGGTGGGATTAGTCATCCACCTCAGACACAAGTACTTTTCCTCTTGAGTCCCACAGCTGTGACTCTCAAGTGTGTCTACTCAGTCATGTCCCACCACTCCTACAAACACCACGAAGCCTTCAGAACAGAAAATAGAAGGTAGACATACACAAATACTGCACAGAGACATTGAGACAAAAAACACTCACCAGCTGGCCAAATTTCCTGGGACCAAAACTGACTCTTCTGAGGCTGGCCAAACATACTGATTCCTTCTGCTTGCTATACCCCAGGTGCATGAGGCATGGGGCCTGCTGCCTCAGGAGACAGGAAGAGTGGGCTGTTGCCCTGGGAGATATCAAGTGGTATTCACTGGGACCAGGCAGGCTAGGCCTGTGAGAGCAGACCTTCTGGAGCTTACAGTTTGTCTGGGTGACTATGCCCTGCCCAAGGCTTTCCATAGCCAGGAGTACAAGGTCACCATGCTCCACCATGTTGGACAAGGTCACTGTACAACACCATATTGGAAGTGAGTCTGGCAAAGATCTAACAATTTCACTCACCAACAGACACACACTCATACACAAAGAAACAAAACAGACTAGACAGATTACCCACCAATATACTGATGAATCCAGAGGTATCCCCCTAAACTTTGGCAGCTGTGACCACCAGTGTGTCCACATTGATCATGTCTTGCTACCCAGATAATAACACCCACTCTCCTAGGAATTTTCAGAATAGAGAACAGAAAGTACTACACACACAGAAATTGCACAGAGACATTTAGACCTTTACGGCCCCCCAAAATGTTCTGCCCAATTTAAGAACCCCAAGAGACCAGGAATAAACAGACTTTGCTGTAAATACACGAGGTTCTTTTATTACAAATTACAAGCTAAAGCTTGGGCCCACACCCCCCATCATCGAAGAGGTGGGAGCCAAGAGCCCCATGCTCAGGTGAGTTGGGTGATTTAATATTCTGGTCCATCCCAGCATGCCCAAAGTAGGGGCGCTTCCTGCCTGGCAAACATCTATTGGTCAAAATGCTACATTTTGAATTGTTTGGCTATAGGAAGGTTCCCAGACCATTAATGACCTGCCGTCCCTCCCTAAAGGAATGGGCCAGTTTCCTGTCAACTGTATCTCTAGTGGGTGGGGAAAGAATTCAGTAAGGTGGTTCTTCCCATTGGGTATTACAAGACTTCTCCACCCTACCTAGTTCAGGCCATAATAATAGCTGCTAACTTTTAATCTTTTGGTCTATCACAGTATGTTGACAACATTTACAATGACTTTTAACATGAAAAAAAGATACCATTAAGGAGATCAGAGTTTGACTTTGTAAGGCATGCTTTCCAGAAACTCATTATGTAACAGAGAATCCTTGCCATGAACAAATGGATACCCATCTATGTCAGACCCCATGAGCTTAGGTGGAACCTCTGAACATTAACACTACACTTAGAATTTTGCTCTGGAGGACTACAGCTGCTCTTGCATACTAGGTATATAACACCAACCCATCTCTCTGTCCTGATGGCCCCGTTTTCACTGTAAACTTCACGACCAAGGAACTTGTTCAATGATCACTGAGTAGGATACAGCTGCTGATCCAGCCAGGACAGCCAAGGCAACCCTGCTCATAGAGGGTTGACAACAGTAGTGTGGAATAACATCAGCTGTCATATAATATCTTGTCCTTCAGTTATCTGCTTACAGACACTTATCTTCCTTTGTTTCAGCCAAACCAGTCCAAGGAATTATCTGGTTTCCTTTTCTTTTCCCTGCTTTTAAAGCCTCAATACACAAGGAAACCTAGACCTTGCCAGCCTATTAAAACAATAAAAATGTGAAGGTACATTTTGTGAGTACACGGGTGACAGCTCAGTTCAAAGTCACAATGTTGGAAATTTCTGACCCAGTATCACAGTAGGATACCACCTTGTCGTTCAGTAATTCTCCTTAATTCCACATCATTCCCTACTAGGAATCTGTCCAATTAAATAAAGTAAGATTAAAGTCTCACGGCCTACCTGAGATTGTCACAGAGGTACACAGTAGTAAAGATGTGGTATCTGGAAAAAGGAATGAGATAAAGGCTTGTTGGGTTTGACAAAAAAAGTCACATGTGCACAGCATCAGAAAAAAAATGCTGAGGAAAGTTTGCTTATTCATCTCCATGGAAACATGGAAACGTGGAGGATTCTCTCAGGTGTTAATTGGCTGAGAGGGAAAACAATGTCATGAAACAAGTTAAAGTCTGTTTAAAGTGTTTCAGGAGCCAGATATTAAAAGTGCAAAGTGGACAGCCTGCTTGAGAGAAAGGCTGAGCAGCCCTACATGCCTCAAACTGGGTTGCTGAAAGCACACAATCCAAATGTGACAGTTTCTGTCTCCAATAGTCTTAGTTCAGGAAAAGTGTCACATATTTCTTTCGAGTGTGCTGAGAACCAAAGCTATTTACTGAAGCCAAAGACAAAGAGTGAGCAAATGTCATTTGGTAGAAAACCAAAGCCAATTAGTGAAAGAGTTATCT